>NW_028254579.1:0-50502 GCF_964263255.1 Lissotriton vulgaris
AGAAACCGGTCCAGGATGCTTGTTTCCGATCCAGGGAAGACATGGCTTGGCAGTTCGGGCTGGACTGTTCCCATGAGGCACAGGGTCAGACTGATTTGCATATGGCCATGTCTTAACTGGGGTGGCGGAGTGAGCTAAAGAATGATGATGCCAATGCACATATGTGTCATGTTTGCATGAAAACCACAGGTAGGCAATGTATTATGTCCCTTTGTGTTACATATTGCATGCCACTCACAGAATATACACACGCTATTGTATGACCACCCACAGGCAGCACTAGCATAACACTCTCAAGCACTAGAACAATAAAAAAAATTAAGTGTCAATTTAGGTGTGTTCACTTTCCCTTGATTAGGAGGAAAATCAACACTACTTCATTACATCTAAGAACAAATATTGCATCTAAGAGCAATGAAGACATACACAAGTCTGCAGCAATTGTCAATAAATAGTAGGACAATTACACAAGTAGCTTACCTTAGATCCCAGTGACAACGGAGTCATTTGGCATCGTGGTGGACTCGAGGCAGCAAACGAGTGACCAGAACAATGGGGTAGAAGATGGAAACGGAAGCAGGAAGGAGAAAAAAAGGTATATTTTTACCTAATTTCCTTCAAAATATGTGCATGCATCATGTCCTTCTCAAAGCAAAGGGTATCATCTGGTCTGTAAAAATGAAATCAATAGCATTAATACCAAGTTATGGAGAAATTGACCACAATTAGAGGAAACAATTGATTAATGGGTCACTAGCAGGTTATACGGCATTATATACGTTTGTACAAGTAATACTAGGAAGGTGTATGTGTATGCAGTACTCCAACAACTGGATTTCCAAATACCAGGAAACTCTTTTAGCGCTACATAAGGCACAAGCCTGACTTTCCTGATATATATTGTGTCATTACCTTTTCACATAATCATGGGGATGCATGTAAATAATCTCTGTCAGTGGTTTTTAATGTGTACCACATCACACACAGCATGAGATCACCTAGGGGTATCACACATCTACAGACATGGGGGTAGTGTAATCATTTTCTGTAAAAACTGAATTCAAATATCAAGTTAATTTCATAATTACGGTCAATAAGATGGAATATAAGAAAGAGAACCCGCTGCTGTTCCTTCTTTCCGAAGGAGTGCTTTTGTTCAAGTTGCTTTGTCCATTTAGGAGTGTACGTTCCCAAGTATAGCCGAGCGGAAATCTTCTGGTGTGTGTTGTTCTTTTGTGAAGTGTCACCATTTTGTCGAGTAATTTATCAGGATGAAGAGATATTTTGTATCCAAGGGGCAATGGTCTTCATCCACCATCTGGAAGGTTGCTAATTCACAGTGCTGCGGTCAGGGCAAAAACTGGACAGATATATGGACAGAATGTTCTGATTTTGAACAATGTTCTTTAAGTTTTGAGACAGTATGCAAGCACTTTCCCAAACACAGTAGAAAAGCATTAAAGCTGTAACATTTATTTAGTGTGAGTTTTTTTTTGTTTGTTTTTTTTTTATTATAGCAAAGGGGCTACGTTGGCTCATTCACCGACTTCATATCCTCATTACCCACTATCCATGAGATACCACTGAAGAACTGGACCAAGTCAAAAAGTTTTTTTTTTTATTAAACCTTTATTTGTTGCGGTCAACAGAGAAACATGACAGTCACATCATTAACAATCAGACAGAGCTTAATACTTATGGTACATCATTAGAGTAGCGTACATTCCTGTGGGCTGGAATACAACATAACAGCAAAACAATGCACATCAGTCAGCAGGGTGGAGACAACAGTATCAGGGCACTGCGCGCAATGCATTGAGGGTGCGTGTAGTAGGAGAAACCCAATACCCCTGCAGGCTAATCCATCAAAAATTTAGTTTGTTACAAGCAATGTGTATTATAGAGGAAGAGCATCAGACTGCCCATGAAATGTGGCTTACTCAATCCTTACCAGGCGTCCATCAGTAACCCTATTAGCACTAGTGTACCATGCGTGTAGTATCAAGAGTGTCCTCTCGCCTCATCCGTGTATGCAAATGGAATGTGGGTACCCGGAATGGTGTCTGTCGTGAGGTGATGCATGGTTTCCAACCATTCATGGGCCACCCCTACAAGTGTTTAGTCACTGAACCCAATGTGCATGTATAATCCCAACTTGATTACAGCATTAGGATATCGGGGGGGCCTGTCTCGGCGCTGAGCAGCCCGCCACTCCTCGAGCAGAGAGACTCTGTTCCCATCAGCTAGGTTTGTTGCAGTTGTATCCGAGCACCAGACGACATCCATTTGTTCAGGGCTCCGCTATCTGACCCTCATCTTCAGAGGTATCACTGTGAGTCACTTGGGACATCCAGTAGAGCTGTAACGGGGACCAGATATCTTTGGGTCTGCAACGAACGGGCATTAAGTCTGCATAGATGCCATGTTGGTCTTGGCAGTATCTGATATCATCCAGCCATTCTTTGAATTTTGGTGCCCTGCCCCTCCCCCATCTGCAAGCTACTCTCCGTTTAGCAAGGAGCAACGCGATATCTACGAATCGTCGGTGCACTTTGGGTATGTCTTTGGTATACCCCAACAGCATCAACACCGGGTCTAGTGGAAGAGGGCCTGCAATCATGATCTGAATCGCAGCATGTACCTGCGTTAAACGTTACGTTAAAATTATTTGTAACGCGCACTATCACCATCGGTTTCTTGGCGCTCATTGACAGGTAACGTGATCCAGAGTGAGAGGGTTAGTCATATGCGGATTGAAAGAGCAGGGTTTTTAAAAGTCTGCGGAAACAGTCGTACTTTGGGCAGAGACGGAGTGAAGGTGGCAGGGAGTTCCAGGTGGAGGGGGCCTGGACAGAAAAGCTCAGGCCACCGTGCTTTTTTCTTTTGAATTTGGGGACCCTGAGGAGATTGAGTGATGTTAAGCGAAGAGCTCTAGAAGGGATGTGACGGGACAAGGCCGAGGAGATGAACGCGGGAGCTGCATCCGAAAGGGCCTTGAAGGTAGAACATGCCAGTTTGAAAGTGCAGCGTTTGGAAACAGGAAGCCAATGCAGACTACGGAGGAGGGGAGTGACGTGCTGATGTTTGGGCTGGCGGAAAATCAGGCGGGTGGCTTGATTCTGCACCAGCTGAAGTCGGTGGAGGTGACATGCAGGAATTCCTACGTACAGCATGTTGGCATAGTCGAGCCTGGAGGTGATGAGCGCGATGACAACTTGGGTCAGGGCTTCTTTGGTAAGAAACCTGCTGATCTTGCGGATCCGCCTGAGGTGGAAAAAGCAGGCTGAGGTGACCGCGTTGATTTGCGGTCTCATTGATAGATCTTCAGAAATGATCACCCCCCAGGCTTTTGACTGAGCTCACAGGAGTGGGTGCTGTCCCCAGAGATGTTGGCCAGAAGGTGGAATTCCATGGGTGATTGGGGCCTCCTACCAGGACGAGCTCAGTTTTGGTAGGGTTCAGCTTTAAGTGGCTGTGGTACATCCACTCCGCAATGGTCAGCATGGTGGACTGGAAGTTAATACGGGAGGAAGGAAGGGAGTCTATGGGAAAAATTAACTGGAGGTCGTCCGCGTAGTTGAAAATTGTGACCGGGGAGTTGCGGAGGGAGGCTAAAAGTGGTTGAAGATACAAATTAAAAAGAAGAGGGGATAGTGCAGAGCCCTGTGGTACACCGCAGGGAAGGGAAGTGTAGGGGGCAGAAAAGGTGGAAAGGTGAACGGACTGTGAACGCTGGTGAAGGAAAGATCTGAGCCAGTCAAGGGCCACTCCCTGAATGCCGGCGTTGTGGACACGGTCGATCAAGATGGTATGATCGACCGTGTCGAATGCCGCCGAAAGATCTAATAGGACATGGGCTTGAGAGGTGTTTTTGTCAGCGCCCTTCCTGAGGGTGTCCATGACTGCTACTATGACCGCCTCGGTGGAGTGGAGGGGTCTGAATCCCACTTGTTGAGGGTCTAAGAAGGAGGATTTCTCTATGAAAGAGCTCAGGCAGTGGGTAACGTAGGTCTCCAGAATCTTTCCTAGGTAGGGGAGGAGGGAGATGGGTCTGTAGTTACTGAGTATTGTGGGATCCGCATTGGGTTTCTTTAGGATAGGTAAGACTGCGGCTTGCTTGAAGGAAGATGGGACCTCCCCGGTAGCAAGGGAGTTGTTAAGTAGTGCTAGAGGGGGGCCTGGGCATGCAAGAAAGGCTTCTTTCAGAATCTGCGGGGGACAGCAATCATTGGGGGATCCCGAATTGACTTTATGAAGGAGGGAGGCGAACTCTTGTAGAGAGATAGGTGGGAACTCTGTCAAGGTACTGGTATTTGTAGGGGGAAGAGGAGGAGGAGTAGGAGATGCCGGGGTCGGAATGTTGTTTTTTATTGTTGTAATTTTCTCTATTTAGTAAGAGTTTAGCGAGTCACAGAGGATTTGGGTCGGCTGGGGTTGGGGGGTGACTCTATCTGGCAAGGAGAGCTCATTTACAATTGAAAAAATATCTTTCGATTTGTTGTTTGAGTCCAAGATTTTTTGTGAGAAATATGCCATCTTGGCTGCCAGGATCGATTGTTTGTAAGATTTTAAGGCCTCAGTGTAAACGAGTTTAAGCTGTGGGTCGTAGTGGCGACGCCAGCGGCGTTCAGCTTGCCGCAGGGCAAGTTTGTCCGCTTTGAGTTGGTCCGTACACCATCGTTGTGCGTCGTGGGGGCGCTTAGCTTTAATTCTTTTTAGAGGGGCCGCTTTGTCACTGGCCTGGCGCAACCATTCATCAAGTTTGTCAGCCTGATCCTCTAATGAGGTCAAAGATGTGGGTGCAGTGGAAGCCAGTGAGTCATGAAACTCGGGCAGATTGGCCCTTTTCCAGTTGCGAGCCATAATATTCTTAGTACGGGGGGGAGGACACAAAGTGTGCAGATGTAAGTGAAAGGAGATGAGGTAGTGGTCGGACCAGGAGCAAGGGAGAACTGAAGGAGGTGAAATGTCGAGGTTAGATGTCCAGACTTGGTCGAGGATATGACCTTTTAGATGGGTGGGGGTGTGAATGTGTTGGGAGAGATTCATGCCTTTTAGAAGGTCTGTGAATTCCACCGACGATTGGCTTTCGTGGACATCAGAAGGCCAATAATTGAAGTCACCAATCACCACGATATTAGCGTGGTTGATTGCTAGTTGAGCAATAGCGTCGCTGAAGAGTTGGGGGAAGAGAGGCATATAATCGGGGGGTCTATATACGAGGACACAAATAAAAGACGACTTAGGGGAGGTAAATTGTAGTGCTAAGTATTCGGTTTTAGGGATAGAGGTCACCGTGATCTCGGAGAAGATATGTTCAGAGCGGATGATAGCCGCCACTCCGCCACCAGTCTTCCCAGCGGGCCGGTTGGCGTGCATGATGTAGTATCCCGTAGGGAGTGCTGCGAGAATGTCGGGGGCTGAGTCTTCAGTGATCCAGGTTTCTGCTAGGAGAAGGATATCGATGGAGCTCTGATGCAGTAGTTGGAAGATCTCAAGCTGATGGCGAATGAGGGAACGGGTATTAAGATAGTAAATCAGTAAAGAGGCGGAGATCTGTGGTAATGAGGGGGAAGGGTCGTGAAGAGAAACAGGTGCCGAGAAGTCAGATGGAACAAGAATGCCACATGTCTGAGCCGCTTTGACAGCACGGGCGGGAATGGGTCCTGAGGATTTAAGTCTCAGGAGGTCGGCGGAGGAATAAGAGTAAAATTGGGCATTACGACAGGGCCCTGGGCATGGTCGGCCGTGGACGGGCGCAGACGAGCTTGACTTGTGCGCGACTTCAGCGCGAAGTCGGCGCTCCCGCTGCGCTCATCCGCTGCGCTTCCTCCATACTGCCAATAAATACTAGGGGTGAGGGAGCACTAGACCGCTAACCTGCGAAGGTTTCGTGCAGGGCGGAAGTAGTGTCACGAGGCAGGAAGTGACGCTCCTCAAGCTGACCCTCCGCACAAACGGCACAGAGCCGGGGCGGAACGGGGTCACGAGGGAAAGGAAATGCAGGTGAGTGCAAGAAGTGCAAATTACAATTTTAAAATGCTTTCTAAGCGTGCTATTAAAATCAGCAGCAAAATACCGTTTTTAAAAACAGTCCACAACAACACACAACCGCAGCCTAGATCGCCGCGTTTGTCAATGAGGCTGGGAGCTGAAAGCGAAGTCTATATACTCTGCAGGCTCGGCAGCACTAGACCGCTAACCTGCGAAGGTTTCGTGCAGGGCGGAAGTGACATACGTCCAATATTCCTGTACCGCTCCACACTCCCAGGCCAGATGAAGGAAGCCCGCGCCTTCCGAGCGGCACCGCGCGCACCTGTCATCGTCTGAGAGGTGAAATCGCAGTTTCCTGACTGGCGTGTAGTAGTATCTCTGAATAAACTTGTAGTGAATGATTTTCAGTCGAAAGCTGGACGAGACATGTGCTGTGACCGAGCAGCAATACGTCCACTGCTCTTCGGTGAGTTCAGCGCCCAGTTCAGAGCTCCAGTCGTCTCGCGCTTTGGACCTAACAGGCGGACGCTGGGTTCGGATGCTATTATACAGTTTCGACACCATATGTCTCCCATCTGACACCAATAGTACATGCAAGGGCAATACTACCCCTGGTTCATCTGGGAAGCTGGGGAGTATGTCACGCATACCCTGACGAAGCCTAATATAGTAAAACACCTCCATCGGAGTCGGGGGACCCGCCCAAAATATCTGATCTTTGGTACGAAATATCCCGTCCTGGAATAAATCCCCCCATGTACTCATGTGAATGCGCCTACACATGGATCGGAATCCATTTTCTAGTAACAGTGACAGCCTCGGGTGGTACGTTAGGGGCATTGCAGGCGAATAAAGCATGGGAGCGTCGAGCATTTTAGCCACTCTCCTCCAGGCGTCGATTGTACATGTGACCGTGGTGGCAGGCGTCTCAATATCACCAATCACTCCCATTAGCATGCCGTTGAGCGGAAGCGGATGCGCAAGCCATTCTTCAGCTGCAATCTGTGGCATAAAGGGAGCGGGACTAACCCAGTGGTAGGCGTACTGCGCCTGCGCACTAAGATAGTACACTTCAAGATCCGGCACATCGAATACGCCCTTGTCGTATGGTTGTGTCAAGACGGCCCAGCTAAGCCGCGGTTGTTTACCTCCCCAAAATAGGCGAAGAAGCTCAGTTCGCAGTCTCTTAAAAAAATAGGAGCCTGGGTAGTAGGGGATATTCTGAAAAAGGTATAGGAACGCGGGAGGATGACCATCTTGATCAGTGAGGCTCTGCCTGCCATCGAAAGCGGCAGGGCCATCCAGCGAGTCACATTGTCAGTCAATTGCGAGATAGCCACGCCGTAGTTCAGCCGAATAGTGTCCTCCTTATTGAGCGATATCTCAATGCCCAGGTATCTGAGTTCCGAAGTGCACCATTCTAGGGGGTAGTCCAATAGAAATTGGTCAACTGAGGCCGTGAGGGGGAAGAATTGTGACTTCTTCCAGTTAATGTGCACTCCGGAAATGCCGCCAAAAACAATAAATTCCCTCAGGATTGGGTTAAGGTTCTGATGCGGGTGCCGCACGTACAGGGTAACGTCATCCGCGTATAAGTAGACCCCTATCTGCCGTTGGTAGCAGTTAAAGGCGCCAGCCTTATGTAGTTGCCGGATCCTGCATGCCAATGGCTCGATCGCCAAGGCGAAAAGCAGGGGCGACAGGGGGCAGCCCTGCCTGGTCCCTCTCGTGATCGGCATTTGTGTAGAAAGCACACCATTTATGACTACCCTGGCGACTGGGGCAGTGTATAGAAGCTTCACCCATGAGATGAAAATCCGAGGAAATCCCATCCTAATCAAAATAGCCATGAGGTAGCCCCATTCCACAGAATCGAACGCTTTGGTGGCGTCAAGAAACACAGCGGCAACAGGCAGCTCAGGCGCAATGGTGGGTATAAGGGAGAACAGCGTACGAAGGTTATGCGACGTCGCTCGGCCTGGCACAAAGCCAGACTGATCTTGTTAGCACCAGGGTAGTCATGAGTAGGGACAGCCTAGTCGCCAACACCTTAGCAAGTATTTTTGCATCACAATTTAGCAGCGAAAGGGGTCTATAGGAGTCGGTATCTAATGGATTTTTCCCTGGCTTCAGAAGTGAGGTAATCGCCACCTCCCTCATGGAGCCTGGTAGTATCCCCACCTCCAGCGACTCTTCAAAGACTTCCTTCAGCACCGATGCCATGATGTCAATGTAGCACTTGTAAAATTCAGCTGGAAGGCCGTCCAGCCCTGCAGCTTTGCCGTTATTAAGGGACATGATAGCCTCCCTAATCTCATCTAGTTCGAAAGGACACCCAAGGAAGGCCCTGTGACTGTCGCCAAGCCAACATAGCGCTATGTCGTCAAGGAAGTTCCCGAACTCCACTTTGCCTTCCTGCTGCGTGGAATATAATTGTTTGTAGTGCTGTAGGAAGGTGTCCTGTATCCTTTTTGTGTCCTGATAGGTCCCACCCTCACCATTAGTGATTTCCAATATATGGGTAGCATAGCGCTGGTGTCTCGTGAGTGCTGCAAGTACCTTTCCCGGTCGGTCCCCCTCGCAGTATCGCCTAGCCGTCCAGTACTTGCCTCGGAACTTCACCTCCCTGGCAGCTTCCTCCTCAAAGGACGAAAGCTTAGACCTGAATTCCTGCGCCAGGTCAGGGCGGGGGTTTTTGACCATCTCCGCCTCTAGGGCTTTAAGTTCTGATGCGAGTTTAGTCAGCGTGCGCACTATGTCCCTCAGCATCCCGCAGCTCTTAGCGATCGTGATGCCTCTAATAGTCACCTTAAAGGCTTCCCAAATCATCTCCACACTGTTGACAGACCCCTTATTTCTAGGGAAGAAAGCCTCTATCTCCTCACCAAGTTCATGCTTAAAGACAGGGTCAAGAAGGGAGGAGGGGAATAGCCGCCACGGCGGTCGCAATTTGTTCAGTCCAGGCATCTCAATTGTAGCCAAGACCGGGCAGTGGTCAGAGTAGGTCCGAGGCAGATGTTTTACCTTAATGACACCATTGGCTAGGCCCAGCGAAATAAAGCAGTAATCAAGTCTCGCCCATGTGCGTGCATGCGTCGTGAAATGCGTGCCTTCTCTAGTCACTGGGTACGTGAACCTCCAGCTATCTATTAGCCCTGCCTCAGTTATTATACCCTGCAGGGTGTCTCGAGCCTTTGTGGTGTATTGTCCACTCCCACCCGACCTATCTGCCCCAGGAATCAGTGACAGGTTGAAGTCCCCTCCCCAGATGACATGTGTGGCTTCGACCTCCAAAACATGACCCCACAATGTCATGAAGAAACCAGGTGTGTCAACATTGGGCGCATAACAATTCACAATTATGACCACATCCGTGCCCAGCCTGCCCTATAGGATCACATACCTCCCCTCAGTGTCCACCCTCGCTCCCAGCTTTTGGAACGGCAGTGCTTTGTTGATCAAGATGACCGTACCCCTCGAGTACGTGGAATAAGAAGAGAACTCTCTTACAAGTGCCCATCTACATGCAAATTTAGGGTCACTTCGCAGTTTCAAGTGAGTTTCCTGAAGCAACGCTATCTTCACATGATGTCTATCTAAATACGTAAGTACATTTCTACATTTCCTGGGGTCATTAAGGCCTCGTACATTCCAGGTCAAAATTGAGATGTTATTCAATGCGTCATCACCCATGCCCACCATTGTTCTCCCGATAAAGAATCACCGCCAATCTGCCAGCCCTTACTCGTATCGTACTAAGTGCAAATCTCCTCGCTGTCCGGAGCATTTGCATCTCCCATTCTGTAACGCTTCCAGTCACACTAGCTCCAACGTCTGCAGTCACACCATGACTATCTCCCGCAACACTACCTATAGGCACAACAGCCCGTACCCCAACAGTCATACTCCCCCCTCCTCCCGTATGCAGCAGCCCAACTCCCTCGCTCCCAATCCTCCCCCCTCCCACTGAAGCAACCCAATCTTGCCAGTACCATATCCCCTCCCCCCTCCCTGAACCCCGCATTCAATAACCATCGAAGAACTGTGTGGGGAATCCCCTTCTGGGGGCATCAGAGGTACGCACCAATTCACCCTGATAATCTCCTCCCGCCCCGCACATGCCATACGGGAACAGTCAGAGATGGGGGGGTGGTGCCTGGTATACATTACCCCTGCAGATTAGAACCTGTCCATCATGCCAACGTCTCTCATGGCTTCCTCCCTAAGTGGAGAAGATGCCAGTTCATTCAAGTGAGAATGTCCACTTATCAGCCGCAGCTCATACCTCCACCAAGTTTGCTATCAGCCTGTTCACTTCAATGACAATCCCATTATCGGGCCATAGTTTGTGACCTGTCAGCCCAGCCACATCATGTTCACGTAGCAATGAGTCTGCAACTCGATTCCATAACAAGGTTGGTACATACGGGGCATGTTCAGGCCCAAGGAGTCGAATCGAGCACCAGATCAACGACATGAGGTCAATCAATCTATATCAGAGAGGTATTGTCAGTCTTCAGCACGCTCCAAGAGTTCTCCGTCTACATCGTCATCCTCCTCGTTTCGCCTGCCTCCTCTAGTAGCGCAGAGTTTTTTGATATAGTCCTCCACCTGCTGCGGAGTAGTGAAAAAATATTGTTTGCCCTGATGGGTCACTCTGAGTCGTGCCGGATATAGGAGAGCATAGTCCACCTGCATGTCTCTAAGCTTTTTCTTTACTTCTAAGAACTTCTTCCGCTGCTCCTGCACCATAGGCGTGAAGTCCGGGTACACTGAGAAGTTCACACCATCACACGTCAGGTTTTGGTTCATCCGCGCCGCCCGTAGTGCCGCGTCGCGGTCGCGGTAGTTAAGCAACCGGGCGATAATAGGCCGCGGCGATGCCCCTGGCTTGGGCCTTGGACCTAGGGAACGGTGTGCCCTTTCGACAATAAATTGACTGGAGAAGGCTTCCTTGCCCACTGCAGTTGTGAGGATTTTTTCGACATATTCTTCCATACGTCCAGTGTTGGTGGATTCCGGCAGACCTATGACGCGGATGTTATTGCGCCTACTCCTCGCCTCCAACTCCTCATTCTTCGCCGCTATCACACGCAGAATGTTGTCCATTCTGGATAGGCGCGTATCGTGGGATGTCGATGTGTCCTCCGAGGCCGAGATGCGTCGCTCTGCTTCCATCAGGCGTTCCTCATGGACCTCCAATTTTTGTGCGACCCCATCCAGCCTTGAGGACAGCCGGTCCACCTTGTCCACTATTGTGGCGAAGCCCTGCCTCATCTCCTCCATCATTACTTGCATCTCAGGGGTCTTGGACGTGGAGGGGGGCACATTGCCCGATGATCCGTGGGCACCGCCAGCGCCTGCCGTGTTTCGCAGCTGTTTCTTAGTGGCCGCGGGTTCAAAAGAGAGTTTAGGCTGCTTATTGTCATTCTTTCCCATTGGGCGTCGCTTGTAGGGGCTTGAGGTGCTCGGTGAGATGCGATTGGAGCGGTCCTCACTGCCCGGTGACAATCCCTTTTGCATCCGTACTCCCCTGTACAGTGTTTGCGCCAGTGGCAGCACCTTCCGTGCAAGGAGCGGTCCAGCAGTGCGCAAGTGATCCCCGCAATATGATGTGTCTCCAGCCCCAGTAACCAAGGCTATCTTCAATTGTACATGAGGGGGTCAGATTTCCCACTCGACGTCGCTGTGCGTGTGGCAGTTTGTGGTGCGCTAATGATGAGCAGCCAAGGTCCGTGCCGTGACAGAATAACCTCCCCGAAGCCCCTCCGCAGGCGTCCCGCCACAGTCAGCACTCTACCACTGCGTCTCCCACCTCTGCTGGGTAGGCAAGGCCTGTGCCCCTCTGTTACCCGCTGCCTGCATCGACCGCTAGCGTTGCGTGGGAGGTGCCTCGATATCAGCTGCAATAATCCCCAGCGCCCGGCCGGGGTTCGCCCCGTCTTCCACGGCGTCAAACAGCACAGGCCAATGCACAGGATCTTCTACTAATATACGTTTCTTAGGCCGCGCATGGCTTCCCCGCAGCATTAATGATAAGGGCGCACCCCTGCGGACCTCCAGACACGCGGCGCATCCACTACAGTGTAACAGCCACACGCCTATGGGTGCTGTACGTCTTCAGTAGCTGCAACAGCCTTTAACATGCCCCAGCAGCGCTCCTGCAGTCCCCTCTGCCTTTTGGGGATACTCTCAGTTTGTGCTGGAAAGGCTCGGGGGGGGGGAAGTTCCACTATGCTGCCGGCGGGTAGCAACCTGTGAGGGGTCCGGTCTCAGGTAGTGTCCCACAGCAGGCTCCTGACGCCCCCCAGCACACAGCCACCAGCAGCGGTGAGCCTGCGGAGGGTGCACGGGCACTACCGGCAATCCGCGTTCCAAACTAGGGGCCCCGCTCAACCACCTCCCGGTTCAGGCGGCAGGTCCCGTCTGCACTTGCGGTCCCAGTAGGTTTCAGTTCCACCGCTCAGCGCCCCTGCGCTTTGTAGTGGCCAGCATGCGGGGAAGACTCACCGCTCTTGCAGATTCGCCGAGCCTCGGCAGGTTCCGCACTTCACAGGCAGGCCGCTCTGCGTCCGAGGCCTGCTTTCCTCGTGGCGAGCCCCAGCCTCGCGTGATCACGCGCCCATGCTTTTGAACCGCCCCTCCGCAGCAGTGGGTCCCGGTCAGCCTTCACACTCGACGAAATCCGGCGTCGAACATCGGAACGCCTCCAAACTTGGACAGGATCTGCAGGACATATAGGCTCACACTCGCTGAAAGTTTCAGGTGGACACCTGCAGGATGGAAGGATAAAATCAGGATATTTCTGACCAGGCAGCCAGAGCCTCACTAAAGTGCGGCCATTAGCTCGTGCGCCCTCTAGCGCCCTGACCAAGTCAAAAAGTTAATAATTTAAAAAAATCGGACCAAAATTAGATTAATTCAAAAATAAGTCTTACAAATGTATCGTCATCATTGTTAGCTAAGGGGTTAGTGATTCTTCTTGTAATGGAATTATTCAATTTACATTTAGTCAGTCTGAACATGTTTGTGTTTTCTGGAAGTGAGGTTGAGCATCCCACTAGATGCTTTACATTTTTGATTTATTTAGTTATCAATTTAAGTCCAACAACGTTATCAGTATACTTGTGTCTGAATCTTGAATCACAGCTCTCGGTTATTTCTTATCTTTTAATGATCCTATTGTGAATCCCCTTTTGCCTCTCCAACCTATCTTGCTCCATTTGTAATTTTTCTTTATTTTTCATGATTGAAACCATGTTTTTCAGTAGTGCTAAATATGTATAAAATATACATTAAAACATTCAGTGAAAGCAACCTTCAGCTGCTATGCTAACCAATTTGCTAAACTCACATATGTTATGTTGTACGCCTTTAAATGCGTATTGTTTTCTGTTACGCTATGTCCTTTGGTCTTGCTCTGGCCTCGCTCTGCTACTCCTGCCGCTTGCCCATGCCCAAGTTTTCTATGACGTGCTTATATTCCATGGTAGAATCTAGGGCATGGGCGATGGATGGAGTGGAAGTTGCGGTGACCTGCAGCCCCTGTGAAGGCGTGCTCTCTGGGGTCATTATGGCGTACTAACATTAAAGACTTTGAACCTACCTCCAGCCTCCGATACCGATATAAGATGGTATCTTTTTCACAACAGGTTGGAGGAACACATCACAAAATTTGGACAAGGGCTCCAACAGTGAGCCGATGCCGGAAACTATTGGCCTAACTGGTACAGGAGTGAGTACCCTTATGAATTTTAGGAGGGTATAGAAATAAGGAATAACAGGGTTCTTAGTGAGTAGAAAGTCAGCCTCATTTTTGGATATCCACTCATTGGTTTCTCCTTCCATGACATGGTTGGTGATGGTGGTAGTCAGTCTAGGGGTTGCGTCAATGGCCAGTGGTCTGTAGTGGGTTATATTTGCAAGTTGACGTTTGCATTCAGTATCATAGTCACTAGTATTTTGGATTACAGTGGCTCCCCCTTTATCAGCCTGCTTAATGACAATGGTGGTATCATTCCCTAGAGTTTGTACAGCTTGTCTTTCGGCATTAGTGAGGTTATTAAAGGTACTTGTACTAGGTTTACTCTCCAAAGTCTTAAGGACTGCCCTCTCGAAGACCAGTATTTCAGGTGGGACCATGCCATCAGTTGGAGTGAATGTGGAGGGTTTACGCAATCCTATGTCAATTGCATCGCTCTCCGATCTTTCACTGAAGAAGGAACGCAGGCGTATTTTTCTGAAAAGTTGCTTAACCTCGCACATTTCGTTCTCAACAACAAACATCGGCAGCCTTCCATGACACGCATACACCGAGCCCACGCGTGCGCAGACAGGAGTGCCGAGGACCACGCCCACCAGCAGAGTCCTCACTGCGGGAGCGCGGGACATCCTATTTAGTCCCGGCTGTTTTGTTACACCGGCACCAGCTGTTCCGCGCTACCGTCGGGGCGCTCAACGTGTGAGTAGGTCTTCGAACCCAGGCTGCTCGCGCTACAGGTAAGCGGTGCGTCCGTTTGTGAACGAAAATGTCGTTGTTGGGATGCACGTTTCCTCCAAATCTTGCTGGTGGTATGCTACCACCAACCTCGAGGGTCTTCTCAAGTTACTCCATGTCCTCGCGGATACCGGTTCTAAGTGTGACGGTCTGTGGGTGTTTTGGCTCCCCATGATTGTCATGGGTCGGGTCACGGGGGATTACATGGGGAACTAGGAATCAGATGACGTGTCCCCTCGTCACCTCACGAGGGCGACGACGGCACCCCTTGCTTCACGCAGGGCAGGCCTCCTCCCATCCCCTGAGTGTGTCCGCCTGTCTATATGATAGGGGTTGCCATGCACGCCACCCACTTGGGATTTCTTTGAGGCGTGGCCATACTCATTACGATTTTGGAAGCGGTGGCGGGTACAACAACGAGCCATTCCTTACCACTTAACTTCGAGGCTTTCCCTTATCTACCACCTCATTGCTGGCTATCTGACCGTTGTGTCTTTCTTCCCCTCCTTCTCCCAATTTTAAACTGATACCCAGTGCACTATGTGTGTGCGTGTGTGTGTCCCTTTTTTACAGGTACCTTACCTTATCGAGCAGCCCCACGGGAACAGACTGCGGGGCCTACTAGGGATACTCCTAGGGTAAGAACTAGCCCCTTAAACTCTATCTTTTGACATCTTCATCCTCCATTGATAAGTGTTCTTTGTATTGTCATACTATATTGATATGGCCATGGACATACAACTTTGAGATGCCCATCAAGTGTATCTCTTGATACATCCCTCTTTTTAAATATTTTTGTATGTGTGTATTATGGAGTACTGTGGTGATCTACTGTTGTTGAGATAATGCCACTGACAACATGCCTGGCTTATTTCTACGCATTTCTTCTAGGTCTCCCCGCTAGAGCAGGACCACTTGGCCTGCCCTCTGATTGACCCAGTGAGGTTGTATCTTTCTCCTTTTTATTGTGTTTTTTCACTGTGTAGTACCGAGCACCCGAGGTCCTGAAGAATTGCCAGTTGGGCAAGAAACATGTCGACCTATTTAGAGGGTTGAGGTAGTCCACTGTGCCCCTTACAGTCCCTATCTCCCCTCCCACCCCTTTTAACCAAGGGAGTCAGCCACGTGAATAAAGACCCTTGTGGACTGACCCACCTTCTTTTAATATCACCATTCCCTCACAACTACACTTTCACCAGACCCCTCACATGCACTCAACCATTGGCTGGAACAAAAGAACTCCAACAAAGAGCGCCTTTGGCGCCCGTCGGACATTGCAGCGCCAGTCTGACGAGGAGCAGGAGACCAATGATGAAGCATGACACCTAGCTGACTGGGTTTGTGATGTCTTCTAGTTCCAATAAGGGAACATCATGTTCCCTGCCTTTGCTCTACTCCCAAACACAAACATACCTCTTGTCTTTCCCCTGGGGAACTTTGTACTCTTTTGCGATTTGGTTGACTGGACATGTACACTGGACCCCGTTAAACATTGTCCACAGGTGGTTCCCACTTTTGTATTGAATCCAACCAGGTGTGTCAATGTCTGCACCTACCTCCACACCAGAGACCATGCATGCCCACAGTTTGACTGAACCTCCCACCCCACTTTCATGCACTCTGAATTCTTTGTGTCTGTTCCATACCATCCTAAATTCTGATCGTTCCTGACCATGTCTACCATGGCGCTGAGTGAGCAGTGTTCTTTATTCTGCATGACCTCTGGTAATGTTCAGAGTTTGTTCCAGAAATAGGCACAAGACCCTCTGCGCCCCCAACTTGAGGAATTTCTTGCTGCTGACTTCGGAGCTATGGAGCTTCAGTGCTTTTCCCTCTGCTAGACTGATGCTGCGAGCCCTACCCACGGTTCAGCGATGAGTCAGCCTGAGACAGGAACGGCATCTCACCCAGTATGTTGGCCCGGCACACACACACAAAGCCACACCCGAGCACTTCACAGGTCTTTAAAAGACCATTTGCATGTTAATGGGGCTTTATTGTATTTCACCTCTTAGGCCCCTGCAGCTCCGCTCTGCCTATCACCGGAATGAATCACCCGACCCCCGACACCGATTGCAGACACTTTAAAAATGTGTTTTTAAAACACAGTACGATGTCTGCAAGGTCCCCGGGCCGCAAGGGAAGGCTTGCCGGGCCGCTGCCGTCCCGCGGGCCGTACCATGAGTACCACTGCTATATAGGGACAGGACCTCCTTTGCCAACAACTCCAGCTCTTCTGGCGAGAAGACTGGGGCCGTCTCACCTGCTCAATCTGGTATTGTTTCTCCCAGCGGTCACAAACTGTAGCAAAAGTGGAGAAGGTCTTGATTGCTGCAGTGTTAGGAGACAATTGAGCTTTTTTTAAAGCACCACTGCAAACATGTATGCGACATATGTGATCATCAGCAGAGACATATACATCCAATTGCCTTAATGCATTGCTTTCACACAGGTTAGCCTATGGTTGTGCCCATCGTAGGGTTGAACACCCACTACACGGTCAACTTCTACCGTGGACGTCTGATTACAAATGTCCTGGTGGCAAGATCAGGTGCCTACCATTTTAGAAGGTCAAATTATGTGTGTGTGACTGTCAAGTGCATCACCAACACTCAAAATGGTGGCTAGCTTGCTTGCATATTTAACCTTCAAAGGACACTCATTTATTAAAAAAAAACATTTATATGTGGTGCATTCCTGTGGTTAAATGCGATAGTTGTGCAGTGTTGTTTACACCTCTGTTGACAGTATTTTGGCTGGAAAAAAAAGAATGTGCAAATAATGCATTAGAAAAGTATTATTTACACATTCTTTCATATTTAAAATATACCCACAGTTAAAAAATTACATTTTGGAAGTAAAAATGTCAAAAACAAATGTTAGATGAGCATATGTTGTGAAACTATATATATTTTCAACACAACAGTACATTTGCGTTATAAATAAAAAATAAATATGTGGAAAATGTTTTAAAAGTTTCACATTTTTTCCAAAGCAGACACTTGAACCCTGGGAGAGTGAGGAGACGACAGCCTTAAGTGCACACCACTTAAACATTGGTTGAGACATTCTCCTAGATACTGGGACAGTGTATTGTACTGATACTATGTCTACCAAATTTAGTACTGCCATGATTTTGAGTATTGTTTTTTATTGATGTGGATTCCTCATGTGAGCCAGATCATCTTGCTCCATCTGATGACATAATTGAATGATGCTTTGCCTATTGAACCTGATTATTTTGGTTCTATCATTTTCTTCCATGTTGGCAATGTCTGGAATTTGCAATGTGAAAATGGCCACAGTATGTGCGTCATGCATGGATTGTCATGTTTGTGAACATGTTGACATTCAAATGTCTGACAAATGTAATAAATTACTAGTTGATGAGTTATAGGCATTTGTATTTTGTTGTCATGGTTGAGAACTTGAGAGAAACATTACCTACGTGCAATTCATTTATGATTATACAATCATTTGTTTTTTTACATTGTAATGTATGATGGAAGGAAACAAATGAAATAAACAACTTGAGGAATTATCGCACCAGAACTTTACTTTGTGTGCTGTGATTTTAATCAACAAAATCTCATGACTAAAACAAGGTGAAAATGAAACACGCAAACCAAACATAGGAAAAGACAGCCATGGTGATTGAAACCATTCGTGAACCGCCAACATTATTTGAAGTCCAATGTCCAAAAATGCAGGTGGCACCAGAAAGGTAAATGTGTCCAGAGAAAGTCCACAGAGTAAATGGTAGTCCCAAACCTGGGGAAATTAGGATTGAGGGCTCTTGTTGGTGGTGGCAGAGGTCTTCCGCTCCTCTTATACTAGTAGTCTGGATGGATGTCCGGTTCTGTGGGGGAAGGAGAACCACATTTGCAGGGACTGGGGTGGGGTGGGTGCAGGTGTTTCTACATGTGGCCGGGACTCACTTTCTGTGGCTGCAACAAATGTACTTGCACGTGCTGGGAAAACCCTGCACATACATTTATACATGTCATACAGCACAACAGTCAGGGATCTTAAATTGGAATTTAGATTCTCCATCTGTACATTGTGCTCCATCTGCAACTGCTTCATGTCCCAGAGCTCTGTGAGTACCTGGCCATCATGCCTTTGCACTGATGGAGGGATCCCAAGACTTGGTTTAGGGGGGCCTGGGTGACAGTTCATCCAGTGGCCTCACTATGATGGCCCGCAGTGTCCCTCCCAATCCCTACTCCCACTACCCTGTGACCTTTACCCAGTGTGCCCCATCCCATAGGTTCCTGGCTGAACAGTAGGTGGTGATCCTTCAACATCAACCTGGACTGGAGGCACAAGATTGGCCTGGTGTTGTTTTGGACCAAAGAAGTGAGCTGAGGTGTTGTGACAGTTGGGATGGAAGGTTTAGGTGTGGGCTGAGTGAAACTCAATGGAGACATCTACCTAGGCAGACTACATGGATTAGGCCGCTGGAGGCTTGATCCTGGACAGGAGCGGAAGTTTCCTGAGTGGCAGATGGTGAGCCACATGCTCTGGCTGTTGGACCTATTATGAATGTAAAAATGTGGATGCATTGTAAATGTGTGGATTAAACATCCAATGAGTTGTTAACAAAAATGTTGCAACCTAAAATGGAAAAGGAAATCAATATTATGATTATACCTTTCAGTTGTATTGTAATTCTTTACAGAAACAGTTTACATTTCATACAAAACAACTTTAAAAACAGGTAAGAGAGGTCCTGAAATGTAAAAATATGTAACTATACATGAAGTGTACCAACAATTCAACACAACACAGTAGAGAGAAATGTGAAATTAACCAGTCCAAAACTTAGCAGGCTACAAAAAAGACACTGACACAACTTAGATGGATGTTAAGCATTAATAATCATATTAACAGTGCAGACAGAGTACATTTATCACAGATACTACTTATTTTCAGTATAAAAATTTACAATAATAAAAAATGTTATGTCAACAAACTTTGAATCATGCAACTCATGACATCAATTCAATTACAAGACTAAAAAAAGGACAACATGCACAACTTTAACATAAACAATTTTCAAAAGAAAACTTTAAATAGATATTGATCAATAAATTACACTTTATCATATATGAGAAAAAAGCTTTCAAAAGGGAGAAATTATATAGCAATATGATTTTCCCAAAACAGAAATAAGGCATCATGGTAGTTGTAGTTATTTCAATGATACATTCACAACACTATGTTTTTTTGGAGTACGTACACTTACAAGCACAATAACATCATGTGAAATTTGATGGCTAATGAAACTTGTAATCTTAAATACAACTCAAACCATACAGCCAGACAAGCCAAACAAGATGTTACTGATATATTTAGGTTTTTATGTAAAGAAAATTGTACTAAACACATTGGCAAGAGCTAACTTCAAAGCAAACAGGACATTAAGGTTTAGTGACACATCGTATAACTTAACAATCTCCATTCACCAAGGATTCCTGTTAAGCCTTCAGGAAGTAGAATTTCCAACACCGTCTCCACGCAGGAATATTGTTGTAAGGGGGGTCTGAAAGAACCAGCACCAGTACTCTGGGCCTCCAGGTGATGCTTGGAAGCCAGGTAATGCACTCTCCCCCGCAGGTCGTTTCACCTCTTCCTAATTTCCTCTTGTGTGTGCAGGTTGTTTACTATAACATTCACTCTGTCAACTATTCTGGCCCACATTTACATTTTCTGAGATAAGGGCATATTTTGGACTTGGGCTCTAAACAATTGTGGCTCTACTCTTATGATTTCACCCACCGTGCCTGACAATTCCCACTTAGTAAAATGTAGACTTTTGTGTCCTGGCATTCTGAATTTATAAACTTAACTGATTGTAATTACCCACCAAAAAATAATCTGCAAAAGAGAGAGAATGAACACGTAACAGGAAAAGCACAATTAAAACCTGACTTGACTGAGAAATCACAGTGGAAAAATATTATGCTGCTGTGGAATGGCAAAGGATCATGGTCTGATATGGAGGCTGTTTTATAGTGTGGTATGCAGGTGCAAACAATCACCCAATACACATCAAGTGTGGGATACTTGCATCCAGCCTACAGCCAGAGGAATAGTCAGATGTTAACGTTGTCCCACGATGGAATCACTCAGTCGGCGCCCTTGCCAATAGAACACCGCCAGCACACTGTGAAATCTACATCAGCTTGGCACAATCTTGCTGGACTGATTGCGAAATAGTACTATTCGCCACCTGAGGAGTCTGCCTCGTTGGCAGTTGTGAGCCGCATACATGGCGGTAAACACATTGTCATCTGAGAGACAGCCAGCATACATCTAAATAGAGCGGGAAGACCTCCGTCAGCTTGACAGAGTACTTGGATCCGCTGCTGCCGCACAACGATTGTAATACCGCCAAGATCTAAATCAAGCTCTAAGTATTATTATTTGAATCCACTTTTAATTAATCCAATAATTTCTTAATGTTTTAGGAATAATTTTTCTTCACTTTAGATATCTTCCATTTAAGTAAATGGCTGTAATTTTCTGTTATAAATTTGGCACCAAGTCTACAGGCCAATGGGAGAAAGATGTCTGCTGTTTGTAATTGTGACACTAGGAAAAGGGAGAAAATGTAAATGACGAGTCTTATGGAATGCATATAAACATAAAGTTAACTCTTCAGTTTCATTTTCTTCGATTTCAAAGCGATTTCAAAGTTTACACACAGCAGGCATCTTGCTCCCTGCGAATGGTAGACACAATGCCATATTTATAACAGAAAAATACAGCCAGTATTTTAAGTGGGAGAAATTTAAAGGGCAGAAAAATGCTCCATATTATGAACATTTTTGTAGAACATTTTTCTGCACTTTAAATTTCTCCCATTTAACAAAATGATTGCATGTCTGTGTCATTCATGTCAAACACAACAAGACGATGGAGCGAGTGCTGAAACTTTTTACTCACAGATCTGAGTTTAATCCATCGTTCTTTTGCTCATGGTGCCACATATAGTGAAACGTACATCCTGTACCACAAGTATATACAACACAGCTTCTCAGTCACCCATAAACATATATCTCATTCATGTTCATACATATTCATATATAATCAAAGACCACGCTCTCGCTGACACACATTACATCCCTGTCATGGTGCCACCGGTCAAAGTATTTTGTTCAAAACAAGCTTAAGTCTGTCTGCCATTGTCCCAGGAATTGGGACCAGCCACCTATATGGCGGTGGTCCCCCACATGTAATTACAGTGTGACCCCCACTGTGGTGATCGAATTGTGTATGTTTACCATTGCGGCGGGTGCTGCTGTCTGCAACACCCGCCTCAATGATAAAAATGTGTGTTTCGCATTTCCATGGTGTAGGGAAATCCAAGAGCACAAGTAACATGCCCCTGTAAAAAGGGTGCCCGCAACGGCCCCCAAACTACATCCCAGCCAGCCTTTGAATGGCATTTGAACCGCCATACACAGGCTGGCAGGGATGCAGCATCCAAATCTGGCAGGCGTTGCCTGCTAAGTACCGCCACCATTTTGTGGATGTGGGGAGGTTCCGACAGGCAATCGTAACGGGCAATCGAAACGATTGCCTGTGTTGGACCCATGGTGGGCGAGCTTCCGTCTGCCAGCACACCGCCCGCCATCCTTATCTAGTAGGTGGAGAATGGCTGCACAATAAAAGTGAACCTGCCACCAGCAGGCTGCCGGTCGCAGGTTCACCGCCATCATAATAATTCCATAGTATCTGGCTCTGTGACCATTAGGCTTAAAGTCAATTAAACTGGGCGTGGGCGTGTCTGGTATCAATGAGTGAGGTGCTTAGCCTTCAGTAGCTTACAATGTTTTTTACTGAGCAGAAGTGGCTCTCACTACATAGTAGGTTGGAGAACCGTGATATAGATGATCACTTAGATGCCTACATATCTTTTGCACCATATTACCTAGCCATAGAAAATAAAACAGTACATGTAATTACAGTTTTATAAAACACCCTTCATGATTTCAATTCTTTTTATAACAATTAACCCCAAGATCTAAGAACTGGATATGTTAGTGTTTTTGTGAAACTTTTACAGATTAAAATAATAATATTGTGAAATTCTTCAAACTGTCCACATGTATGAAAACAACCTGCCAAAATGGAAACTATCAGTTCTGTGGAACCACAGGGGAGTGTGGCTAGTCACCAAAGGAAGATCATGGTCTTAGGCGTATCTTTTGGACCAGACAACATACCCTATTAATTTAATCCTGTTCAAAGCCTTGAGTGAGCAGCTGAGAGCAGTGATGTGGGAGGCTGAGCAGGACATGCAGTGAATAAGCTGATCATGCTGGAGATCTGCCATGTAGCAGCCATCCAGAATGAGGGGAAGGGCTCGAGTACCCCTCTTCCCACTCTTTATGTACTCGGTTGTAATCTGGTGGAAGCACTGTGGGTGAAGTGGCTGAGACCAAGGCCGTGAAGGAGGGTGAGAGCAGTGGGGGTTACTAGAGGTGATCTGTGCTCCAGGCACCCTGTGGCAGTGATGAGATCTAGGCCGTCTCTTCACCTGCGCCTAGATTAGAGGTGGGAGTGGATGAGCGGACACGAGACCAGCAGTGTGTTGATGTGGGTTTCTGGATAAAAAGGTATCGGCACACACAATAGCTGATAGGCTGCAGGTTGTAGCTGTCAGGATAGTGGGATTGGGCCCAAAGAGAAACTACCCCTGGATTCTAAGGTAGGTGGAAATAGGTGGCAAGCAGGTACCTGGAGGCCTACTAAGAGGAAACACAGGTAACGTCCTTTCCCCTGTCGACAACCTGAAAATAACCAAAGTTGGAAACCTTGCTATAATGCAAGAGATCCGTAACTGGGAAAACCAAGAAACACTGGAAGCTGATATTTGATTCTCTGGCTATGGACTAGGATCAATATAGGCTAAGCACTACACACCCACAGATGTTATTTCACAAAGTGGCATCAATGAGTGTGACAATGTAGTGACCAGGTTACTACAAGAGAGACTATCCTGAGAGACTTGGGTTCCTAATAGGCAGACACCAGCTTATTCGGCCCAGCAGAACAGACTGGAGAAATATGCTGTCTCGAAGGAACCCCCAACTGAATGTCTGGAGCTGCTGTACAATGCGAATCCAGAGAGTGCTCATTAGACAAAGGATTCTGACCCATCTTTGAAAGAAACAGTAGTGGTGCTATGAGAATCGGAAAACATTTTGGAACACAAAATAGACCTTGTTCGCTTGGACATCAACCATCTGTGCACAAACCTGTGAAAAGTGTCATAGGCTTGGGACTGTCGAATACTCTTTTCATGACCAGTCTAAAGACATCACAATTATGGAAGAGGAGACCCAAATGTGAACAGAAGACGTCCAGTGACTCTTCATCCTTGTTGAAGAAGCAGAGGGATGCTCTCGACAGAAGAACATCCACGTAGTAGGATTTCCATTCGGGCTAAGGGCCATCAGTTGAAATGTAGGTGCATTTATTAATACCTTATAGTACAACAACCAAGGAACCTATCAACCTGTTGTTGGTGGAAAAGGCACACTGGGCACCAGTCCCAACTCTAGGGACAGGAACATAATACTGCAAACACAAACATCAAAAGGCCCACTAAGGTATGATGACATGAGGATACTTCTCATTCCCAACTTCACTCACATAGTCTGATAATAATTTGGAACATTTAATACTATTAAATGTGAACTGTGAAGAAGAGAACTGAAGAACAATGGTCTTCCTCTGTCAGCTTAGAGTTCAGTTTGAGTGGAAATCCTGGGCCTTGACCATCGCAAACAAATTCTGGTATTGGCTGAAGGGCTACAGACTATTTAGAGGTGCAAGACTGCACACACTGTCTGAAACAGAAAGATGCTCCAGTGAGCAATCAGGTGGCATGCCAAGGACAACGAATTAAAATCTAAGGTGGTCACTGAAAAGAACCTACTCAGTGAATGAGAGACATGGTTGAAGGAGGAGGAGATTGGCCAAAGAGAGGCAGCCCCTTTACTATGACCAGGCATTTTCATTTGAGAACTAATAAACATGTGGAATGTGCTACTGATTACTTTGTTTTGAATATGGGGGCCTTGATAGAGAAAACAAATGCTCTGTGAACTAAGGCTGGATAATAGACCTCCACCTCGGTCACCTAAGAAAGGAGGATGATAAAGGTAACTCTAATGCTAAGCAAATGCTTGCTAGATGTGCGCCTACAAATCCAGCAATGAATTTAAACAGGATACAAACATCAAACGTCTGGAAATTGATGACCACCTAACACAAAACACAGGAATTTCATAGTTGAGTGTTAGGATTTTCTTAGGGGAAATACATGTCTGGGTGGCAGGCAAACCATAACTTGGGGAAGTTGGTAGTTCAGAACCCACAGCGTCACACCTGGACACTGAAAAGGTCTGTTGGGACCCATTTTGCCGTCCTGAAGAAAGGGTAACTCCTCCCAGTAGCCATGGTACCACCCTGCACATAATATTACACTTGAAAGGTGTCAAGAGTTTCCCTTATAGAGTGTCAGTTAGAAAAATAAAACAGAGTTAAAAATAACACCTCCTTGGCATTCTTGCTGATCCTGATTGAAGATTAAGATTATTAAACAAGTTATTAGCCAAAGACTTCTCCTAACATCAAGGAAGAATAAAGTGCCAAGCAAAAATATACAGATGCAGAAGTGTCAACTGCTTGCAGCAAACATCAAAGACAAAAACAATAGTGAGGGAACAAAGAATGAGCCAGAAAATAAGGGAACAAATACATTGCGATGAATCATTCATTTGGAAATGCATCCTTACATATGATTCAAACAGGACTTGTCATCACAGGATAAGACTTTACATGGCTTGAAATGGGAACCTCTTATAGTATTCTATGACGAAACTGCCATTTTGAAAAGGGTTACCCAGAATTTTCTGTCCGTTTTGCTGAACCCTGAGATTGCTGGCTATAGAACGCTGTGCACTTTACCCCCGTTAGCCAGTGGTAAAAGGCTTCGGCTTCTTCTTTCAACATGGCAAATTGGTATATCCCAAATAAACATATTTAACTTACCAAAAAGTCACTTGTATATCTATCTAAAGTATATCCAGGGTCTGTAAGTTAATTGAGTGGAATGCAGCACACATGTGCCACCCAATGCAGTGGCATGACAAACATGATTGCAGGCCTGCTATGCGTAGCACAGTGGTGCAGGCTTTAACACAAAATTCAACAGGTGTCGGCTGTGGTGGGAACATGTGTCAGTCTGCTGCGCCAGCTTCGGAAACTGTCGTCACTGCTGTCATTCTACACTCTTAGACTGGCGGTCTCAGCTTTGATTCTGGCACGTCTCAATTACGGCAACTCTTTATATTATGGCTTACCTAAAAACCTCCTGGCTAGGCTCCAGGTTGTAATGAATGACGCTGCCAGATTAATTTTCAAAAAACCTAGTTGAACCCGTGTCACGCCCTTATTACAGGACCTACATTGGCTTCTGATTACTCAGAGAACCAAATTCAAAAGCCTCTGTATTGTACACCAGGCCATTCACGGCTCAGCCCCTAGCTATATCAAGGACCGACTGATCAACTATATGCCGAGTAGGACTCTTTGGTCAGCTGATGCTTGTAACTTGGTCTGCCCCCGGTTTAACCTTGCGTCTATTGGCGGTAGAGCTTTCTCTAGCATTATCCCTCAGGCGTGGAACCGCCTTCCAGTTAAACTTCGGAAAGAAACTAATCTCCTCCCCTTTAGGAAGAATTTGAAGACTGTGCTTTTCTTGGAGGCCTGGGGGCCCCTCTGAGTAGGGTCTCTGCGTCCCTCGCTGGTGGTATACGTCCATTGATAGCACTTAGATACCCCGGGTGATAATGCGCTCTATATGTCTATATTAACCTAACATAACCAGTAGAAATAACCGATTTTGACAGGCCTAAACCCCTCTTTTAAGTATTAATAAGTCACCCCTAAGTAGGCCTTACTGCCCATTAAGGGAGGATGCATGGTATTTAAGGTTGGGCATGTACAAGTTTAATGTTAAACATATCCTTTGGGTGAAAAGGCCCTAATGTCTATTTTCATTGTAGAAGGGTTAGCTCTTTCATTGGAAAGCATTGGGATACAATTAATACATTTAATTTTGGAATCTCAGCTTAGGAAACGGCTACAGAGTTCATTCTTGTACCTTTTAAAATATTGATTTTAGACCTAATTAACCCTTTTGGTGAGTGTGTCCTCTCTGGTGCACTGAACGGCCAATGGCCGACACTGGGGTAATGCACCAGAGGTTTCCTTTATTTTAACTAGGGGAGGTGTGGAATCGCTTCTGCGTCCATCCCTGCCCTTTCTCCCACCCATCTGTGATGTCACCAACGCACACAAAGCAGTTCAGGAGAAGCAGGTAAGGTCTACTACTGCATTCAGTGGGGTTTTCGGGGGGTTTAGATTCCCCCCATGTTTGTGGGAGGCATTGCTGGAAAGAGAGAGTCTCCCCTTTCCAGTGATACCTTTCACAAACAGATTCCTGCTTGTGGCTCGCAGAGTGCTGTGATCTACGAGCAGGAATCCCACTAGGCCATCAGGGACACCACGGGGTCTTCAATCAATCAATCAATCAATCAATCAATCAATCAATCAGGACACTGAGCGCAGTACATACCCGTGAGCGTCTCAAGGCGCTGGGGGGTGGGGTGCTGCTACTGATCGAAGAGCCAGGTCTTGAGTAGTCTTCTGAAGGCCAGTAGGTATTGGGTCTGCCGTAGGTTGGTGGGGACGGTGTTCCAGGTCTTGGCGGCGAGGTGGGAGAAGGATCTGCCTCCGGCTGTTGTTCTTCAGATGCGGGTGACAGCGGCGAGGGCGAGGTCGGCAGAGCGGAGCTTGCGGTGGGGCTGTAGAAGCTGAGTCGACTGTTGAGGTACGCTGGGCCGGTGTCGTGGAGGGCTTTTGTGTGCGTGTATGAGGAGCTTGAAGGTTATCCTCTTGTTGACGGGAAGCCAGTGTAGGTCTCTCAGGTGGGGAGTGATGTGACTGCGGCCGGGGATGTTGAGGATCAGACGTGCAGATGTGTTCTGGATGTGTTGCAGCCGTCTCAGAAGCTTGGCGGATGCTGTTGCGTAGAGGTCGTTACCGTAGTCCAGCCTGCTGGTGACGAGGGCCTGGATGACTGTTCTTCTTGTTTCAGTGGGGATCCACTTGAAGATCCTACGTAGCATTCGGAGGATGTTGAAGCAGGAGGAGGAGACGGCGTTGACCTGTTTAGTCATGGTGAGGGTGGAATCGAGGATGACCCCCAGGTTGCGTGCATGGTCTGTGGGTGTCGGTGCAGTTCCCAGTGTGGTCGACCACCAGGAGTCATCCCAGGCCGAAGGGGTGGATCCGAGGATGAGGACCTCTGTCTTGTCCGAGTTTAGCTTCAGTCGGCTGTTCCTCATCCAGTCGGCGACGGCCTTCATTCCTTTGTGGAGGTTGGTTTTGGCTGTGTAGGGGACTTTGGTGAGGAAGATGATCAGCTGGGTGTTGTCGGAGTAGAAGATGATGTTGAGGTCGTATTGACGGGTGACGTAGGCGAGGGGTGCCATGTAGATATTGAACAGCTGAGGGACGAGCCCTGGGGTACGCCGCAGATGATTTCGGTGGCCTTGGAGTGGAAGGGGGGAGGCAGATGCTCTGAGTTCTGCCGGAGAAGAAGGATGTGGTCCAGTCCAAGGCCTTCCTTCGGAGTCTGGCGTTGTGTAGGCATGTGCGTAGGGTGCGGTGGCAGACCGTGTCGAAGGCGGCTGACAGGTCCAGGAGGATGAGGGCTGCTGTTTCTCCGTTGTCTAGCAGGGTCCTGATGTCATCTGTGGCGGCGATGAGGGTGGTTTCGGTGCTGTGGTTGCTGCAGAAACCGGACTGAGATGGGCCCAGGATGTTGTTGTCTTCAAGGTAGCGGGTCAGCTCTTTGTTGACAATTTTCTCGGTGACCTTATCCGGAAATGGGAGCAGGGAGATGGGCCGGAAGTTCTTGAGGTCCTTGGGGTCTGCCTTTGGTTTCTTGAGTAAGGCGTTGATCTCGGCGTGTTTCCAGCTTTCCGGAAAGGTTGCCGTCTCGAAGGAGATGTTGATGGCCTTGCTGAGATGGGGTGCGATGGATGCGCTGGCTTTGTTGAAGATGTGGTGGGGGCATGGGTCTAGTGGTGAGCCGGAGTGGATGGTCTTCATGATCTCGCTGGTGTCCTTTTTGTTGACGCTTGTCCAGGAGAGTAGATGGTTGATGCGTGTGGTGGGTGTGTTACTGCTACAACGCATCTTTTACAACGTAATGCTGTTACAACGCAGCTATTACATCGCAAATACCATTACAATGCATGCCATTACAACGCATGGCATTACATAGCAGATGCTTTTACAACGCATACCATTACATCGTAAGTATTGGTAAGTATTTAATTTTTTTTTTTTTTTATTTAATATTTTATAATTGATTTAATTATTATTAATTATAAAAAAATATTTATTTCGTTTTTAAATATTATAAATTAAATATATTAATTTAAGTATTTTTTAAAATAAGTATGAGTATAGGAGTATATGTTTTTGGGTACTGATGTATATGTTTTGGGGTGTTTGGGTATTTTTAGGTTTTAGGGCAGTGTTTGGGTTTTGGGGTACAGGGGTGTTTTTAGGTTTTAGGGCAGTGTTTGGGTTTTGGGGTACAGGGGTGTTTTTAGGTTTTAGGGCAGTGTTTGGGTTTTGGGGTACAGGGGTGTTTTTAGGTTTTAGGGTAGGGTTTGGGTTTTGGGGTACAGGGGTGTTTTTAGGTTTTAGGGCAGGGTTTGGGTTTTGGGGTACAGGGGTGTTTTTAGGTTTTAGGGCAGGGTTTGGGTTTTGGGGTACAGGGGTGTTTTTAGGTTTTAGGGCAGTGTTTGGGTTTTGGGGTACAGGGGTGTTTTTAGGTTTTAGGGCAGTGTTTGGGTTTTGGGGTACAGGGGTGTTTTTAGGTTTTAGGGCAGGGTTTGGGTTTTGGGGTACAGGGGTGTTTTTAGGTTTTAGGGCAGTGTTTGGGTTTTGGGGTACAGGGGTGTTTTTAGGTTTTAGGGCAGTGTTTGGGTTTTGGGGTACAGGGGTGTTTTTAGGTTTTAGGGCAGTGTTTGGGTTTTGGGGTACAGGGGTGTTTTTAGGTTTTAGGGCAGTGTTTGGGTTTTGGGGTACAGGGGTGTTTTTAGGTTTTAGGGCAGGGTTTGGGTTTTGGGGTACAGGGGTGTTTTTAGGTTTTAGGGCAGGGTTTGGGTTTTGGGGTACAGGGGTGTTTTTAGGTTTTAGGGCAGTGTTTGGGTTTTGGGGTACAGGGGTGTTTTTAGGTTTTAGGGCAGGGTTTGGGTTTTGGGGTACAGGGGTGTTTTTAGGTTTTAGGGCAGGGTTTGGGTTTTGGGGTACAGGGGTGTTTTTAGGTTTTAGGGCTGGGTTTGTTTTTGGGGGTACAGGGGTATTACGACTTTATATAAATTAAATTAATTAAATTAATTTTATTTAATTTAATTACATTAATAACTATATTTACAATTATTAATTTAATTGTATTAATAAACGATTATAATTAAATTATATTATTTAAAAATGTTTAATTAATTAGATTCTTTTAATTATATTAAATATAATTATATTATGTATTATTTATAATTTAATTAAATTGTAATTATCTTTATTGTAATTAATTACATTATATTATTTACTATTTATAAATGTTTTATATTTCATTAATTATATTATTTTAAATATATTACATTAATATCAATTTTAATATTAATTAAATTACTATAATTAAATTAATTACTGTTTTAAAAATGTTATATTATTTTTATTATTTTAAATTAATTTAATTAACTTTATTACATTTTTTTTAAAAAAGATATACTTACCTATACTTACGATGTAATGCCATGCGTTGTAAAAGTATCTGCTATGTAATGCCATGCGTTGTAATGGCATGCATTGTAATGGTTTTTGCGTTGTAAAAATCGCGTTGTAACGGAACGCGTTGTAATAGATCGCGTTGTACTGACACCAATCCGTGTGGTGGTGGTGGGGGCGGTAGTCGTCGGTGCAGTTGTGGAGTTGAAGCTGTCGTGGATGTCGGTGATGTTGCGGTGGAAGAAGGTAGCCAGTGAGCTACATAGGTCTTGCGAAGGCGATATGTCGTTGGCGTTAGAGCTGGGGTTGGGGAGTACCTTCACTATGTTGAAGAGCTCCTTACTATTGTGTGCGTTGTCAAGGCGGTCCTTGAATGAGGCCTAAGCATGGGCGAATTTTGCGGATCTCGCGTTCGCGAATTTTGCGGATTTGCGAACTCGCAATCCGCAAAATCCGCGAATTCCCGCGAATTTGCGGATTTTTTTTTTTTGTGTTCGCCCGTGTTTCTGCCAGTTCGCGAGGGTTTTTACAATTTCGCAATTTGCGAACTTACCTGTCGGGTCGCAAGTTTTGCGAACTTGTTGTTTCTACGTGTCCAGCCTGTTTGGGACACTCTTCTTCATCACTGCCACTCTCTGTCACCACTGCCACTCTCTGACTACTCATGCCACCCTCTGGCCCACCCATGCCACCCTCTGTTTCATCACCACACCCTCTGGTTGTCCAGTGTACATTATTTTCGGCAAAGCAAAGCACACCTTCCCTGCCTCAAGTGACCTGAATTAATTTGGGGCTGATTAATGTGTCACAGAATATTTTTTTAGCTGGCACCTGCTTCCTTAGTGCGCCCTGATTAGTGATCTTTTGCACTTGCTAAGTGCTTTCATTGTTGCAAAATTAGTTACAACACCTGCCCTGCCCCAACTGACAATAATGAATTAGGGGCTGATTAATGGATTTTAACTTCCAGCCTGGCTCCTGCTTGTCTCCCTTAGCTGTAATTCAGGACCTTTGTGGCATATGTGTAACTATTCTGAGGTTCAGAGCAGGGTCACATAATAGTTGCAACTGGCAACTGAACTCTGGAGGGGCCCCTCAGGAAGCACTACAGGAAATGGCTACTAATGATGAGCCTGAACTTTTGAACCTGGCAAGTAGTTTCAGTTTTGCTAAGATCGTATTTCTGCAATTTAGCACTTATTCGCGGGGCGCGAAGTTGTACTGGGAAGCCGCGAACTCACGCGAACAGTGCGAGCAGTGCGAGCAAAATCCGCTGCTCGCGGATTTGCGGATTTTGCGGGAGATTCGCGAATCTCGCGGATTGCGAATTTCCTGAAAATCCGCAAAATCCGCGAGCGAAACGGATTTTCCGCCCATACCTAATGAGGCCCTCTTAGCGGCTCTGATGAGTTGGTGATGGCTGCGGGTGGCATTCTTGTGGGCTGGGTGGTTGTCCGGTGATTGTTTGCGGAGCCAGTTCTTCTCCAGTTTTCCTCATATTCTTTTGGAGATCTGGAGGTCTTTGGTGAACCAGGTGGCTATCTTGCTGGTGTGGCTGTTGGAGGGTGTCTTGAGCGGGGCAAGGGTGCTGGTGCAGTCGTTGATCCATTGTCTGAGGTTGCAGACGGCGGTGTCGGGGTCGGTGGAGTCGGTGGGTGGGTTCCGGGCGAGGGTGGTGGCGAGCTGGTCCTCGGTGACTTTGCTCCAGCATTGTTGGGGCAGCAGTTGGCTGTGGTGGTGCGTGGTGGGCTTCCTGAAGGTGAAGTGGATGCAGTGGTGGTTGGTCCAGTGGGGTTCGGTGGTGCGGTTGAAGGAGTCGAGCGTGTGGCCGGCGGTGTGGGTGGGTGTTGTCACGAGCTGTCCGAGTCCGAGGTTGGCGAGGTTGTCGAGCAGGGCGGTGGAGTTGTGTCATTTTTGTTCTCGAGATGAAAGTTAAGGTCTCCTAGGAGGATGTAGTCCATGGAGGCGAGGGCATGCGTGCTGACGAAGTCGGTGATGGAGTCGCTGAACTGTGGTCGGGTTCCGGGGGGTCTGCAGATGAGGCGTCCTCTGAAGGGTGGTGTTGGGATCGGTGTGGATCTGGAAGTGCATGTGTTCGGCGGTGCTGAGGGTGTCGTCGGTGTCGGTCGATACTCTGAGGGTGTTCCTGTGGACGATGGCGATTCCTCCTCCTGTTCCATTGGTGCGGTCCCTGCGCGTGATCTTGTATCCTTCCTGGATGGCTATGGAGATGTCGGGTGTGGAGGCAGGGTTCAGCCAGGTCTCTGTCAGGAATGCGATATTAGAGCTCACCCCAACAAGACTTCAGTGTTTGCAATAATCTGGCCATCGCATATTTTTGGTAAGCATAATTTAAACATACCTGAATACATGATTTAACGCTTATTTAAAGCAGGTTTATTAATTTTGCACTGTATAAACCTACCTAATTACTATTATCATGGTCACTAGTTTCTTCGCAGAATAGTTTAGTCAATTTAAGGTACATATACCATAGGATATACAGTTATGCAGAATAGGGTTATCCGACTCATGGTTACACTAATCTGACAACAGATGCATTAACTTACCATCTGAAAATCTTGCTTGCTGTCAAGTTTAAGTTGCTATACAAGACATTATTTCGATTAGTTATAGGGTTAAGGTATTGGACCATTCCCTGAAGTAAGAGGCCATCTATCACTTTGGTGCACCACCCTGTGTAGCTCCATTGGTCCATACTTGTTGGTGTCCCCCATAAATTGAAATTGTCCTCCATTCACTACTACTGCTCAAGTATTATTTCCAGTTTGTAACTTGTGTAGCTGAATTCCACCAGCTTCACATGCAGGGAATCTCTGGTACTTAGGTTCTGTTTGTCGTAATTATTTGTTGTTAATTTTAGTTTGAATATTTCAGTGATTTTTTTATGCTATTTTTTGAATGTATTTTTTGATTACACCTTGAATATCTGTATTTTTTAATTAATTGTGAACTAAATGTTTTTCAGATTTTACTCGTGGCTCCTGAAGAAGGCGTTTTCTTTAACGCCGAAACGCGCGTCGAACTATATAGATTGCCACCGTCACAATAGTTATTTTAATAAGATGTATATTGTATGTATTATGTAAATATCATTTAGCCTGTTCTGTGTATTATTACTTTGTATTATTGAGTTGTATTTATGTTTCTCACTAATTGTTTTTAACCTGAATTTTGGTACACTTATTAAATGATACTGTGTTTTTTAATTCCATTTGAGTTGTAGTTCCTTTGTGCAGTTTCTCCCTCCCATTGTGTTGATATTATGCCAAAAAGTTTTTTTACACTGTAATATGAATTGAATTTTTACACAGGGGGTCCTTGTTATTTACACTATTTCTCCCACAGCTTGTCTGTGCTGGGCTTTTTTCGCTTACCATTGTGTATTCATTATCTGTACAATACTTGAGCAGTTAGTAACTTTCTGTCCCTATATCTTCTTCTATCTCTTCAGTCATGGCCAACATGAAAACATTTGGGTTCACTGACGAAGAGTTCGCCACATTGGTTGGCACGACAGTCCCGGTCAGTAATACCAACCTTACTGTACAGGGCAATGATGAAGGTAAGAAACTATTGGAGCTTAAAAAGAAACTCATCCGCATGGAAGCTCATGGCGAGTTCATGCTGGCTTACCTTAAAACAGGTGTCATTCCCAATGGGTTGAGAGTACGGAATGTCCCTGGTCTCTTTGTACACCATAGACCATTTTTAGAAAAATGGAGTTTCATAGCAAATAGATGTTCCCGCGACCTTATGATTCTGATCGTGGCAACATCTAAAGAACTAGCTTTGGATATAAAAAAAGAAATAGATGAGCTAGAGGAGAAACTCAAACAACTTACCGGTGTAGATGAGGCAATCAAAAAGATAGAAGAATACAACAAGGATTTAGATTCTTTCAGTAATTATTTAAACAAACGCAAAACTGATAAGCTTAATAAAGATAAAAGATTCTACACAGAGGAAGTAGCATATCCCTACCTACATAAAGACTTTTATCAACATAATCAATACACAGATGAATCAAGAAATGTCCAACAGAGAATAAATAACTTTACTGACTCATCAGATTCAGAAGGCGAAGGCTCTAATGGTACATACTATGAATCAGATGGAGGATTTAACTCATACACTAATTCTAGACCCCAACGACGTCCTTTTTTATCGAACAGGGGGCCTCGACGAGGTCACCCCAGAGTGAGGTTCCAGAGTCAGGGACAGTCGAGAGGGAATTTCCAAATGAACCAACAATCACATCAAGCCCAACACCAACAACATCAGCAGCAACAACATCAGCAACAGGAACCCCAGTTCATAAGGGAAACCCGAAACAGACAGTACTGGGGTCAGGGAATGTGATTCCCATCTTTAATCTGTCCACATTGGAACTAGATAGTTCTAGTGAAGCTCTCTTGTCTAAGGGTCTCTCTTTTGTACCTCACACTTACGTTAACACCTTTGAACTCTATAAGGATGTAGTTGCATTCTTTAGAAAAATTCGATTGAAAAAGTTCTTCCAGAACAAAGAAGATAGTGTCTATGATTTAACAACACAAAGCCAGAATGAAATAGCATTACCCTCCTCTTTTACCCCTGGATTAGATCAATTAGGTCCAGAAGTAGCAGCCTTCGAATTGGTAGTCATCAAAAAATTAGAAAGGACCTTAAAATGTATTCCAAAACCAGTGTATAATTTGAGCAGAAATGAATCAGTAGCCCTAAAGGAGCTATCCGAAAATAAAAAATTGACGATTAAGGGAGCAGACAAGGGTGGTGGCATTGTGGTTCTCAATTCTACTGACTATGAGAACAATATGAACACCATTCTCAATGACAATTCCACATACTTGAGAATCAACTCCAATCCAATCAATAGCATCATTAAAAAGATCAGAACACTTACGAATGAAGCTTTATTGAATGGGGACATTAATAAAAAAGACCACGAATTTTTGAATAACAACAAAAATAAAACTGCTTGCATTTACGGTCTGCCTAAAATGCATAAAAACCTTGAAAATCCTCCGTACAGACCCATTGTGTCCACCATTGGTACCCCCACTGAACCCCTGTCAAAATTCGTAGACCACTTTTTGAGACCCCATATTCCTATGATTAAATCATATGTTAAAGACACGTGTCATATGATTAACACAGTGGAACACCTCGAAATTACACCAGAAAAGGATATATTAGTCACCATGGACATTGAATCCCTTTACAGCAACATTCCTTTGGATGAAGCAATTAGAGCAACGGATTGGTTTATTGACAAACATCAAATCATATGTCCAAAAAAATTCCTCATTGACTGTCTGTTCATAGTTTTAACAGAGAATGTCTTTGAATTTGGAGAGGACCTATATCGCCAACTTAGGGGAGTTAGCATGGGGGCTTCTGTGGCTCCATCGATAGCCAACATCTATATGTCCCGTTTTGAGGAGAGATGCATAGACAATGAAGTGGCACCCTTCTACGAATCTATTTCCCATTGGTCCAGATACATAGATGACATCTTTTTTATCTGGACCAATGGGAAAGACTCCCTTTTGGAGTTTCTAGAGTGGATTAACCTAACCGACAGCAACCTGAAATTCACAGCTCAATACAACTATAATCAGGTTGAGTTCCTAGATCTTTTAATTCGAGTCAACAACAGCAAATTAGAGGTGGATTTATTTGTGAAATCAACAGCACGGAATACATTACTACATTTTAGTAGTTTCCACCCTAAATGTCAGAGGGAGAGTATCCCTTTTTCTCAATTTCTAAGAGTTCGCAGGAACTGTACAAATTTGTCCGATTATGACAAACAAGCAGCAATCATGCACAAGAAGTTCCTGGATCGTGGGTATCCACATAGATTAATAAGAAATTCTTACAAACGGGCACGCTTCTTTGATCGCGATGCCCTACTAGCCCCTAAAGAACAACCTGCTAAGGACCAACTTGTTTGTGTAACGACTCACTCAACTATGAATGAAAAAATAAGACAAATTATCAATGCCAATTGGCATATCCTGAACTGCAATCCAACTTCTAATTCCACTTTATCTAAACCTCTGTTTGCACATAGGAGGAACAGAAACATTAAGGACAAGATAGTTCATTCTAAGTTCAATGTTAAACATTCTGACACCAACCTCCAGCTACGATCTTTAGTGACGAGTCTACCGGTTCGAGGGACGGTGCCCTGTTCTTCATGCAGATCTTGTAAAAATATCCTAGGCGGTGAGATATTCACCCACAATGGCTTTACAGCTAAAGCGATTGAATTATGGAACTGTAAAACCACAAATGTGGTGTATTTTGTCAGTTGCCCCTGTGGCTTAGGCTACGTCGGCGAAACCTGCAGGTCAATACAAACGCGCCTCACTGAGCATAGATCAGCGATAAAAACGAAAAAAGTAAATGCACCCTTAGTGAAACATTTTCTCGACAAAAATCACAAGTTAGATGAGTTCCAATGGCGCATCTTAGAGAAAATAAAAACTGCGGACAACAAAGGGGGATGCGCCATTAGGAAAAAACGAGAAGTCTACTGGATTTTTGTTCTGGACACATACAGAAGGGGATTAAATAGTGAAATCCCTTGGGAGAATGCAATACAATAATAATTTGCACGTATGTCCTGTTCTGCATCAAATACAGCCCAAATCAGCACGATGAGTCCGTTTAAGCTTTGGTCCTCTGATTCTCCCTTCCATTACCAAAAAAAACCCCCGAAAAACACCCCCTCCCTATTTTTTATTCTTTGCTACGCATCAAGTGCCCCTATTACATTATAATATCCTTTAGGCACTTAAAATCTTATGTAACTCTATTATGTTCTTGGTGGTGTTTGTTGCTATATTCTTATCAGATTCAAACACCTGTTAAAATCCCTAGAATTATGTTACGTTCACTCTTGACATGCTGAATACCTTGATTTAATACCTCCATTTACACACTCATATAATTCTAATTCGGAGTACGCCAAGTTCTCCTCCCTGTATAGGGCGTAGCTATATTTCGCAATGGGCGTGTTTATATCCCCACTCGCTACCTATTTTGCGCTCTGGTAGCCTTATGGCCGTTTATTCATGTACCACGCCAAATATATCCTGGCTGTTTGTAATTGGTCGGTCGACCTTTATATGTTTCGGATTTAAAAGTTATAAAGGATATCTATAACATTATATTGTATACGAAACGCTTTTGAGTATATGCCAATGGTTTCCCCCTTTCTTTGGGGGCGTGCCGGTACTATACACACGTCACCCAATAGGCGGTTTGACTATAAGATTCATTCCCCCACTCGGCTGCGGTACCTGCATATTACAGGGAGTATCGTTCCATGGGCGGATCTTCTCTTAACGAATACATGCACTAAGCAATACGATTGGCCCCCATATAAAAAGCCACACGTCATCATTTTGAGTCGTTTCACCTTCTCAACGGCTGCGGGACGCCAGCGGCTATCCTATATGCGGCTCCCGCAGGTTGATCTACATGGCACAGATACTCTCTATTTACGGTAAGCCCGAGGTGCAATCTCCCGCTCTAACCGCAATATATTTACACGTCCTTACAGCGACGTTTCCATTAATATAGTTCGCTTTTTTCTTATTCCATTACTCCCAGAAGTGCGAACTGAGTGTGGTGATATAATAATTATTTGAATCACGTCACCTTCTCAACAGCTGCGGGACGCCAGCGGCTATCCTACATGCGGCTCCCGTAGGTTGATCTACACGGCACAGATACTTTCTATTCACGGTAAGCCCGAGGTGTATTCGCCCGCACCAACCGTAATATATTTACACTCCTTACCAGCGACGTTCCTACTAATATAGTTCCCCTTTTTGTTTATTCCATTACTCCTAGAAGTGCGAACTGAGCGTGGGGATATATCTTCCCACAACCTTATCGCGCCGGCACACTCAAGCCGCTCTCCATCTTATCCATAAGAACCGGACAGCACACTTGCTTTTCCGCTTTTGGTAAGAGTGATATGGAGCATGCCATGTCGAACGTTTCTATTTAAGTTCGAAGTGCACCGTTTTTTAATGTTGCGCATGATTGATGTCTCTTATTCACTTGATGCCTGGGCATTGACCGCTCTATTCTTGCTGCTTTAATTTCAGCATTTTTTAGAACATTTCATAGAATCGGTTTCGAAGTGAACATCTTTACTGACTGCATACCCCTGATATCTTTTCCTGTGGGTTCGAAGAATACAAACATGCTTTCTCCGACTCTTTGATCTAATAACCGGTAGGTCATCTTGTAAAATGGCAAGTTTAACGGTTCCTATGTAGAACTTGCATTAGGTAAAAGTTCTGAATCACTGATTAGCCTCGTACGTTGATATTTCTATTTAACAATAGGGACCCAATTGTAATAAGGGATTAATTTGTAAATGACCAGCTCCCTTGGTTTTACCATGTTGTAACTAGAACATCCACTCTTGTTTTGTGTCTCAGTGCTTAAGATAAGCAGTAAGGAATCAAGTCGGTGGGGTATCAGGACTTATTAGAGCTCACCCCAACAAGACTTCAGTGTTTGCAATAATCTGGCCATCGCATATTTTTGGTAAGCATAATTTAAACATACCTGAATACATGATTTAACGCTTATTTAAAGCAGGTTTATTAATTTTGCACTGTATAAACCTACCTAATTACTATTATCATGGTCACTAGTTTCTTCGCAGAATAGTTTAGTCAGTTTAAGGTAATCAATCAATCAATCAATCATAGACATTTATAGAGCGCTCTACTTACCCGGAGGGTCTCAAGGCGCTAGGGAGGGGGGGTGCTGCTACTACCCGAACAGCCAGGTCTTGAGCTTCTTCCTGAAGGCGAGGTGGTCTTGGGTCAGGCGCAGGTCGGTTGGGAGGGAGTTCCAGGTCTTGGAGGCCAGGTAGGAGAAGGACCTTCCTCCTGTTGTCGCTCTTCGGATGCGGGGGACGGCGGCGAGGGCGTGACTGGCTGATCGGAGGTGTCGTTTGGGAGCGTAGAAGTTGATGCGGGTGTTGAAGTAGCTCGGGCCTTGATCGTGAAGGGCTTTGTGTGCGTGGGTGAGGAGACGGAAGGTGATTCTCTTGTTGACCGGGAGCCAGTGCAGGTCTCTTAGGTGTCCGGAGATGTGGCTGTGTCGTGGGACGTCGAGGATGAGTCTGGCTGAGGCGTTCTGGATCCGTTGGAGTCTCTTCTGGAGCTTGGCGGTGGTTCCGGCGTAGAGGGCGTTGCCGTAGTCCAGTCGGCTGGTGACGAGTGCCTGGGTGACAGTCTTCCTGATCTCGGTGGGGATCCACCGGAAGATCTTCCGTAGCATGCGCAGGATGTTGAAGCACGACGAGGAGACGGCGTTGACTTGCCTGGTCATGGAGAGGGAGGAGTCCAGGATGAAGCCCAGGTTGCGTGCGTGGTCTGTCGGTTTGGGTGCGGTTCCCAGGGCGGGGGGCCACCAGGAGTCGTCCCAGGCGGAGGGCGAGGATCCCAGGATGAGGACTTCCGTCTTGTCCGAGTTCAGCTTCAGGTGGCTGGTCGACATCCACTCGGCTACCACTTTCATTCCTTCGTGAAGGTTGGCTCTGGCGGCGGCGGGGTCGTTGGTCAGGGAGAGGATCAGCTGGGTATCGTCGGCGTAGGAGATGATGTTCAGGTTGTGTTGGCGTGCGATGGCCGCGAGGGGGCTCATGTAGACGTTGAAGAGGGTTGGGCTCAGCGAGGATCCTTGGGGTACACCGCAGATGACTTCGGTGGCCTTTGATGTGTACGGTGGTAGGCGGACTCTCTGGGTCCTTCCGTCGAGGAAGGAGATGATCCATTCCAGTGCCTTCTCCTGGATTCCGACGTTGTAGAGGCGCTGCACTAGGGTGCGGTGGCAGACGGTGTCGAAGGCCGCGGAGAGGTCTAGGAGGATGAGGGCCGCTGTTTCTCCGTTGTCCATCAGGGTTCGGATGTCTTCGGTGGCAGCGATGAGGGCGGTCTCGGTGCTGTGGTTGGCTCGGAAGCCAGACTGTGAGGGGTCGAGGGATCCGTTCATCTCGAGGAAGGCGGCCAGTTGCTTGTTGACAGTCTTCTCGATGACTTTGGCCGGAAACGGGAGGAGCGAGATGGGGCGGTAATTCTTGAGTTCGGTGGGGTCCGCTGTTGGTTTCTTGAGTAGAGCGCTGAGTTTGGCGTGCTTTCAGCTCTCAGGGAAGGTGGCGGTGGTGAAGGAGGTGTTGATGATGTCCCGCAGGTGGGGTGCGATGACAGCGTCGGCCTTGTTGAAGACGTGGTGAGGGCAGGGGTCGGTCGGAGATCCGGAGTGGATGGAGTTCATCGTGCGGACGGTGTCTTCGGTGCTGATCGGGGTCCAGGCGCGGAGGGTGGTGGTGGGGGGCGTTGGTTCGGTCGTGTCGGACGTGGCGTTCATCGGTTGGGTGTTGAAGCTGTTGTGTATGTCCGCGATCTTGTTGTGGAAGTAGGAGGCGAGGGAGTTGCAGAGTTCTTGCGATGGGGTGATGTTGTTGTTTCCGGCGTTGGGGTTGGAGAGCTCTTTCACGATGTTGAAGAGTTCCTTGCTGTTGTGTGCGTTGTTGTCCAGCCGGTCCTTGAATGCAGTTTTCTTGGTGGCGCGGATCAGTTGGTGGTGCTTCCGGGTGGCAAGCTTGAGGGTGGTTATGTTGTCCGGTGTTGGCTCCCTTCTCCAGGCTTTCTCGAGGGCTCGGCAGTTCTTCTTGGAGCTCTTGAGTTTGTCGGTGAACCATGAGGCCTTCTTGCTGCCGGGTCTACTGGGCGGGGTCCTCGGTGGGGCGAGTTCGTCCGCGCAGTTGCTGATCCACTTCGTGAGGTTGTCGGCGGCCTGGCTGGGGTTCGCTGAGCTGGCGGGAGGGTGCTGGCTCAGGGAAGCGGCGAGCTGGTCGGCTGTGATCTTGCTCCAGCTTCTGCGGGCAACCTGTTGCTGGTGGTGGTGGATCGTCGTTCTTCTGAAGGTGACGTGGACGCAGCTGTGGTCCGTCCAGTGGAGTCCAGTGGCGTGGCTGAAGGCGATGTCTTTGCTGGATGAGAAGACGGCGTCGAGTGTGTGTCCGGCGAGGTGGGTGGGGGTGGACACCAGCTGCTTGAGTCCGAGGTTGGCGAGGTTGTCGAGCAGGGTGGTGGTTTTGCGGTCGTTGTTGTTCTCCAGGTGGAAGTTGATGTCTCCCAGGAGGATGTAGTCAGCGGAGGGGAGGGCATGCGGGCTGACGAAGTCGGCGATGTCCTCGCTGAATTGTGTGCGTGGTCCCGGGGGTCGGTAGATCAGGGTGCCTCTGAGGGTGGTCTTCGGGTCGGTGTGGATGTGGAAGTGTAGGTGTTCGGCGGTAGTCAGGATGTCGCCGGTGTTGGTCGTGATGCGGATGGTGTCCCTGTGGATGATGGCGATGCCTCCTCCTATCTGGTTGGCGGTGCGGTCCCTCCGGGTGATCTTGTAGCCCTCTGGGATGGCGATGGCGATGTCGGGCGCTGAAGAGGCGTTCATCCAAGAGTCCGTGAGGAAGGCAACGTCAGGAGCTGTGGTGTCGAGGAGGTTCCAGAGTTCGATGGCGTGTCTGTGGACGGAGCGGGTGTTGAGCAGGATGCACTTGAGGTGGTTGCTGCTGTTGGTCGGCTTGGCGGGTGCTGGTGCGGGGCAGGTCCGGATGCAGGTGAACTTGCAGGCGGTGCAGCAGAAGGGTCCGTGGGAGCGTCTCGGGGTGGCACGGTAGCATCCCGGGACTCGTCCGTCGTTGAGTGCGTTGAGGGTGGCGGCGTCGTACGTCCGGCGGGTGGGCTGGGATCTGCGGGGGCCAGGGGTCCTGGCACTGGGCGCGGTCCCGGCACGGACGGGCGCAGACGGGCTTACCTTTGGCGCACCTTCGGCGCTCAGTCGGCGCTCCCGCTGCGCGCGTCCGCTGCGCGGTCGCTGAGGGGGCGTCATAAGAAGGGAGATGGGAGGGCGGGTCAGCAGGGAGGCGGGGAGCGCGTGGTCCAATCGGCAGGCGGGGGGCGGGGTCGCGGCAAAACCGTCACGAAAAACCAGGCGGGCGGCCCTGCGGCGGCTGGGGCTCCGGACTGGATCGGCGTCAGCAGGCAGCAGGCAGGCAGCAGGTACGAGGCAGGCAGCAGGCGGGGAGCGTGGGGGCAACCAGGCCGAGGGCACAGTGGTACATATACCATAGGATATACAGTTATGCAGAATAGGGTTATCCGACTCATGGTTACACTAATCTGACAACAGATGCATTAACTTACCATCTGAAAATCTTGCTTGCTGTCAAGTTTAAGTTGCTATACAAGACATTTACTCGATTAGTTATAGGGTTAAGGTATGGACCATTCCCTGAAGTAAGAGGACATCTATCACTTTGGTGCACCACCCTGTGTAGCTCCATTGGTCCATACTTGTTGGTGTCCCCCATAAATTGAAATTGTTCTCCATTCACTACTACTGCTCAAGTATTATTTCCAGTTTGTAACTTGTGTAGCTGAATTCCACAAGCTTCACATGCAGGGAGTCTCTGGCACTTAGGTTCTGTTTGTCGTAATTATTTGTTGTTAATTTTAGTTTGAATATTTCAGTGATTTTTTTATGCTATTTTTTTAATGTATTTTTTGATTACACCTTGAATATCTGTATTTTTTAATTAATTGTGAACTAAATGGTTTTCAGATTTTACTCGTGGCTCCTGAAGAAGGCGTTTTCTTTAACGCCGAAACGCGCGTCAAATTATATAGATTGCCACCGTCACAATAGTTATTTTAATAAGATGTATATTGTATGTATTATGTAAATATCATTTAGCCTGTTCTGTGTATTATTACTTTGTATTATTCAGTTGTATTTATGTTTCTCACTAATTGTTTTTAACATGAATTTTGGTACACTTATTAAATGATACTGTGTTTTTTAATTCCATTTGAGTTGTAGTTCTTTTGTGCAGTTTCTCCCTCCCATTGTGTTGATATTATGCCAAAAAGGTTTTTTACACGATGTCGGGTGTGGAGGCAGGGTTCAGCCAGGTCTCTGTCAGGAATGCGATGTCAGGGGAGGTAGAGTCGAGGAGGTCCCAGAGCTCGATGGCGTGTTTGAGGGCAGAGTGGGTGTTGAGGAGGATGCATCTGAGGTAGTTGGGTTCCATGGTGGGCAGTTTGGCTGGGCGGATGCTGGTGAAGTTGCAGTTCCGGCAGGTGAAGGGTCCTTGGAGGTGCTTTGGGGTTGCCCGGTAGCAGGTGTGTTCTCGACCGGGGTTGAGTGCGTGGAGGGTGCTGACGTCGTAGTGCAGTCGGGTGTTGTGGTGTCTCTGGGGTCCAGGGGTCCTGGCGCTGGGCGCAGTCCAGGCGCGGACGGGCACAGACGGGCTTGCCGTAGGCACGCGGCCTCCATATGAGGGGATGTGAAAGGGAGGAGCATCTGGGAGGCAGGAGCGGGGTGGCCAATGGGATTACAGGGGAGCGGGGCCGCAGGGGACGCAGCGGCGGGAAACATGGAGGGTTGAGCGAGGAGGTTCACAGAAGGCACGAGGGGGACACAAAAAGGGGGCAAGGCAGCAAAAATACAAGAGAAACCAGTAAAACAGCGGAGATTACACGGTAGTAACAGAGGAAGAAAGCAGGCACAAACCAAACAAGCATTTACAATGCAACAGTCTGGCCTTTGCAAAAGTTAGAGCTATTGGCATTGTAAATGACAAACTTTTTATTTATGTGTTCGTTTTGAAAACAGATAAATAAATGGCATTGTCATTTACAATGCCAATAGCTTAATGTCTCTCAAATGCGAGACCTATTGCATTTGCAATGCAATACGTTGTGTATTTACGTGAGTTTGAGCTATTGACATTGCAAATAACAATGCGTTTTATTTATGTTTCAAAAACCAAAACACTGCTGTCTCTCTCACGCTGCTGTCTCTCTCACACACACTGCTGTCTCTCTCACACACACTGCTGTCTTTCTTACACACAATGCTGTCTCTCACACTGCTGTCTCTTATACACACAATGCTGACTCTCACACTGCAGGTGTGGGTTGTGGGATGTGGGTTTCCAGCTCATATCTGGAGTGTGGGTGCTGCTGCGTTTAATGGGTATTTTTTTTATTACATACTCCCCAGGGCATTAGTGGTAGCTTCAGAAGCTTTTGTTTTGGGGGGAGGGATATTGGGGGTCAGATCTCAGCCAGCAAAAGGCAAATATACATTAGCCAGTAAGAAAATGCAGCATGAAGTAAGAATACACAAGCCAGGCAGAATTTGCAGCAAATCACAAACAAACACTAGCCAGGCTGAATGTGCAACGGGAAGCAAAAATACACTCGCCAGACAGAATGTGGAGCAAATGTCAAATATACAGCAGCTAGTCAGAATGTGCAGTGGGGAGTTAAAATACGTAGGCCATCTGTACAGCAAATGTCAAATATATACTAACCAGGAAGAATGTGCAGCACAAGGTAGATATACACTAGCCAGGCAGAATGTGCAGCAGGAAGTAAAAATACACTAGCCAGGCAGAATGTGCAGCGGGAAATAAAAATACACTAGCGAGACAGACTGCAGCAAGGGGTATATTTACACTATTTATAACAAAGAGAGGGCGTCCGAGGGAATATTTTACGACCAACCAATGCTACAGCCCTAACACAGACAGCCCAGAAGGACGTCTGGAGTACCGACAGACAGAGCGGTGCTCCGTGTTACCTGAGCTGTGGCCAGGTGAGGGGGGCAACATTCTCCTGCAAATTGGGAGATTCTCAGGTGATATTTACTTTGTTTGTCACACTGCTTTTGATTTTGATTCACATCACCACACTTAGCAGTAGCAAAATAGGTCCTGAAGAAGCAGCAAAGTGACCCATGGGCCCGATAAAAGACTGCAGAAACATGTCGACCATTTTTTCATCTGCGTAGTTATTTGTTAAGGCTACCATTTGCACTGTTTTTATCGTTGAGAAAAAGGAGGTGTCCTTTAAAAATATTTTCCTCCCTTTTACTCAATTTTAGATATTGCACTTTATACACTTTTTGGTTTACAAAATTTAGCACTGCTTTTCAGCAACCTCCTGATACCCAATACAGATTACATCACAGACGGTTTGGGATTGATGTGGTAGATTTGGTTGAATCTGGCCAAATCTCGCACTGGGTACTCGATTCCCCATGTGCAAATTGAAGGTTCCCAGATGATGTAGGGCGGTACAGGGTGGAAGTCTGATGGGATCTCTTTGAGCACCTTGAGAGACCCAGCGATAGATTTCGCTATTCATTGGTCATAGCACATATCATCACCGGATAATACACACACCCACTTTTCTGACCCCTTGCTATTCTTAAGTTGGTATATTTACACTAGCCAGGCAGAATGTGCAGCAAATTATAGATGTACACTAGATAGACAGAATGTGCAGCAGGAGGTAAACATTTCCTAACCAGGCTGAATGTTCAGAAAATGGACGCTATGCACTAACCAGGCAGGATGTGCAGCAAGGGGTACAATTACACTAACCAGGCGGAATAGGCAGCAAATGGCAATATACACTAATCAGGAAGAATGCACAGCAAATGATACATATACATTAGCCAGGCAGAATGTGCAGCAGGAGGTAAAAACATACTAGCCAGGAAGACTCTGTAGCAAGGTTAATAATATAATAGGTGTGTAGACAGTGTAACATAGAGAAAAAATACAGTAGCCAAGCAGAATAAGCAGGTAGTGGTAAAAATACACTCGCCGGGCACATTGGGCAACAAGAGGTAAAAATACACTAATCAGGCAGAACGTAGTGCAAATGATAAATACACACTGGCCAGGCAGGCTGCAACAAGAGTTAAACTAGGCACGCAGACTGTGCATCAAAGAGAAAAAAAATACAGTAGCCACGGAGATTGCGCAGGTGTGGTGGTGGTAAATTAGACTAGCCGGGCACAATGGGCAACAGGAGGTAAAATACACTAGCTACGCAGACTTACAGAAAGAGGCAAAACACACTAGCCTCGTAGACTGTACAAAAAGAGATAAAATACATTAGCCAAGCAGAATGTGTAGCGAATGTACACTAGTAGAGAATAGTGTGCACTTACAGGTAAAAATACACTAGCGACGCTAACTGTGCAGCAAGCGAAAAATAAACTAGCCACGCAAATATTATAGCAAGAGGTAAAAATAGATTAGCAGCAAACAAATGAGCACGTAGAGGTAAAAATACACTAGCAGCACAGCCTGTGCATCATGGGGGGGAAATACAACAGCAACGCAGCCTATGCAGCAGCAAGACGTAAGAGTATACTAGTCAGAGAGAGTCAAAGTAACAATAAGTTTGAATATAGCACTTCGGATCCCACTTCTGTCGCTTCTAAGCGCTATGAATACCAGCTCTAATATTACTCACTCTAACGGTGTTTAAGTTACAGACCTGGGAAAGATGGCTGGCTGAGCTGGCCTTGTCTTCACCGTGATCTTTGGAAAACCGATCAGACTCCTCAATTTCGAAAATGACGTGCAGACAGACTGGAGCCCCTGGGGTGTATTGTGTTTAAAGGTGTGAAAATGTGTCTCCTGTTGTATCACAAGCGGAAGTGCGCATGCGTTTGAGAGTTGAAGGGTTCACCCGTTGCGCCCTTAGAGTTCATGCCCTTTCCATAGGATGGAGAGTGGGGTCAGGAGGGGGGATGCTGAAAGCTCGAGCTTAGCATGACCCTGACGCGAGACATGGCCCAGGCTCGAGTTCTTCTTGGACTTCCAAGCCCAAAACGAGCCGAGCTTTCACATTGGCTCTGCACGCCACCGCACTCGAACCACACGCGCAAAAGCAGTGACCATGATGCATTGGGAGACAGAGAAGCACACCTGTGGCTGAATGGCACAATGGGGAGGGAATAACTCCCAGCTTCAGAATTTACCAAACTGTGTGATCTTGGCAAAATATTTTATTTCACTGAACCTCCTTTCTTCATTATCACGCAGGAAAGCACTTTCGAATAATGAGTTTAGGCTGAGTGCTTACCTTGAGTTTCTTACACTATAATGTAGCCCAGGCCCGGTTCTAGCAGGGGGGCCGGGTGGGCCAAGCCCACCCAAATATGAGCCTGGCTCACCCAAACATGAGCCTTGGCCCTCGCAGTAAGGACATGAAGGTCAATAGCAAATGGGCACTATAATTTAAAAGTAGTTTTTCTTCCTATTCTGAGAGTTGCGTGATTGGGCCTAGGCTCTTTCTCACAGCCATCCTCAACCACCCAACTCCTTTTTAGAAAGGTGGGCTTTATCTTGCAGAAGGTTGACAAACAGAGTAGGTAAAGAGAATGTGTTACTATTTTCTTTTCTTTTTAAAATCTGCAGTGTCCCAGCAAGGCACATTCTTTGTGTATGCTTCATTTAAATTGTTTTTATAGGATGCAAGACAACAAAAAAAGGTCCAGATAACTGGTGATTAATGATCCTGCTGGAGAGCAACCCTTTGCCTGTTGGTAGCTTTGCAATGCAGATAAGCTCTCGTTTATGTGGATTGCTCAGTGGGTTACTGTCTTTGTCACAGAGATTCTTGTGTTACTTGCAGTTCAGAACTTACATTCCTAACATAGGATATTGACCTATGAACTGTCATCAAAGAGCTGCATACAAACATGAATGGTATAGTTTTTTATGTTACTATATAGTTAGAACTTTCGTTATTTTAATGTTGCTGATATACATTTTTATTAGTAAAGCCAACCCCCAACCACTGGGGTATTCTTTACATCCTGAGTTTGTGCTTCTGCAGGCCAAACCCTCTTACAATGACTGCCCATCAGTATGGATGACATGTGATTCCTATGCCTAGTAATCCTCATCTCATCCTCCCTGTAGACTGTATGATTCATTGATTCTGTATAATGTGTGCGTGGTGTAAAGTATTGTTACACCATACACTGATATGAGTAGCGCTATACAACAAATGCATTTGAGAGAAGGGCTACGGAGAGATGAGAGGCACTGTTGGAGGGCGGTAGTATTGGTGTCTGTGGAGAAAAAGGTCATTGGTGGGGCATCAAAAAAGACTTTCGCACTCAGGCCCGGACTGGCCATAGCGGGCACCGTGCAACCCCCGGTGCGCCGCACGGGTGGGGGCCGGTTTTGGGCCCCTGGGGGCTGATTTTGTTACAGGGCCGTTTTTGCAGCATAGCTGCAAAATCGGCCCTGTAACAAAATCGTCTGAAAACCGGCACTGGCAAAGAGCTCGGCGGCACCCCCAACCCCCGGAGGGAGGCCTGGGGCCGGCCGAGCACTTTGCCAGGGCCGGTTTTAGTTCCCAGTCCGGCCCTGTTCGCACTAGTGCTAAAGCCGGCCATGTCATGGCCTTTCGGTTTTATTTAATTAGCAGTCAGGTCATTAGGGCAACTGTGGAACATATTTTAAAGTGCATGCTAATTATATTTATTGCTATATTCAAAGTTTTAAGTTTGAAGGTGATTTTACAGGAATAATGAAAGTGGAGCTGGATGGTGGCTTATATGGGGCTGGGGCCCAAGGTCGGGTGTGAGATAAGGTGCACAGGAGAGGGATGGTAGAAAAGTGGATAATTAGGCCTGACCTGTTGGAATTTGAGGGTTTGCACTTCGGTCCAGCCATTGATCTTATTTTCAAATAACTCTCCACATGCTCTCTGTATACACAGAATCGTTCCATTGTATCATACACAGAATCGTTCCATTGTATCATGGTGACTATTTGCAAGTAGATATGATGTAATCGAGGGCTTGTAGGCTACCACAAGAAGGGACAAATTAGGCCGGCAGTGGCCCACCCAAATGCACCCTTGGCCCACCCAAATAAAAATTCCTGGAGCCGGGCCTGATGTAGCCCCGTGTATAATGTATAGTGAGGGCTTAGTCCAGATGTGGTAGCACATAACAGTGGTCTTGCCTCCAGTTCAGTAATGGCGCTGTAGTGGACGAGGCAGGAATGTTTCTAAGTTCACCTTTAAATGCCACGACTTTTCATAAATGCCTAAAAATGTCCCGATATCTGACGTAGTCGGCTTCGCATGCCAGAGAAATACACTTCCTTTTTATTTTGAAGATATTTTATCATGTTGCATAAAATGTGTTTCATAGTTGCCATGCCACGTAGTTCTATGGGGCTCTCAGGGGATGCTAGAGCCTTGGCTCGGCTCTAGATCAGCGCTCCCTGTTAATCTGTGGCTTGGTCTCCTCACGAGGGAGGGAGGCAGAGTCAGGCCAAGTTGTATCTGCCCCGCTGTACAAAGTTGGCAGCCCAGCACCCTTCACATTCTCATAATAACCAGGGATGTGACCGCCCCATGGCTGCCCCAGACATCAATGTATGCGGTCTCCTGCACGAGAAACCGGACCCCCTGACCGGCTCTCCCCTTCTCCTGCACAGTATAGGACACACGGGGCCGCTGTTACGCCCGAGAGGCTCTCGGTTCTCGAATAACAATGCTCTAAAAATAACGAAAACGACATTCTCTAAAGGAAGACATTCTGGGGAAGACAGGAGGGTTTCCATAAAACTGAGTCGGACTCTATGTTCGGCGGAAGGACCATAAGCCCGAAAAAGGGTGACTGTGATAATGTTCAAGGCACTATATCGTGCGGTAGAAAACCTGGATTGGAAATAGGGAACTGGCTGAATGAACCACCACAAGAAAAACACGCATTTACAATGCAATGGTCTCGGCATTATTAAAGGTAGAGCTATTGGCATTGCTCATGACATTTTTTTAAAAAAACATAAATAAATGGCATTTTTGTCATTTACAATGGCAATAGGTGAGCATTAGAGAGTAGTAGAGAGTATTCGCGGACAAAGAGCCACACACACACACACACACAGACAGAGCCGCGCGCACACACACACAGACAGAGCCACGCACACACACACAAACAGAGCCGTCTGTGTGTGTGGCTCTGTCTGTGTGTGTGTGTGTGTGTGTGTGTGTGTGTGTGGCTCTGTGTCCGGGAATACTCTCTACTACTCTCTAATGCTCACCTATTGCCATTGTAAATGACAATACCATTTATTTATGTTTTTTTTTAAAAAGATAATGAAAAAGAATGTCATGAGCAATGCCAATAGCTTTACCTTTAATAATGCCGAGACCATTGCATTG